>NC_088379.1:152273166-152573333 GCF_037993035.2 Macaca fascicularis
CTGTCTCGTTGATCTGTCTAATGTTGACAGTGGAGTGTTGAAGTCTCCCATTATTATTGTATGGGAGTCTAAGTCTCTTTGTAAGTCTCTAAGGACTTGCTTGATGAATCTGGGTGCTCCTGTATTGGGTGCATATATATTTAGGATAGTTAGCTCTTCCTGTTGAATTGATCCCTTTACCGTTATGTAATGGCCTTCTTTGTCTCTTTTGATCTTTGATAGTTTAAAGTCTGTTTTATCAGAGACTAGTATTGCAATCCCTGCTTTTTTTTGTTCTCCATTTGCTTGGTAAATCTTCCTCCATCCCTTTATTTTGAGCCTATGTATGTCTCTGCATGTGAGATGGGTCTCCTGAATACAGCACACTGATGGGTCTTGACTCTTTATCCAGTTTGCCAGTCTGTGTCTTTTAATTGGAGCATTTAGTCCATTTACATTTAAGGTTAAGATTGTTATGTGTGAACTTGATCCTGCCATTATGATATTAACTGGTTATTTTGCTCGTTAGTTGATGCAGTTTCTTCCTAGCCTCGATGGTCTTTACATTTTGGCATGTTTTTGCAATGGCTGGTACCGGTTGTTCCTTTCCATGTTTAGTGCTTCCTTCAGGGTCTCTTGTAAGGCAGGCCTAGTGGTGACAAAATCTCTAAGCATTTGCTTATCTGTAAAGGATTTTATTTCTCCTTCACTTATGAAACTTAGTTTGGCTGTATATGAAATTCTGGGTTGAACATTCTTTTCTTTAAGAACGTTGAATATTGGCCCCCACTCTCTTCTGGCTTGTAGAGTTTCTGCCGAGAGATCTGCTGTTAGTCTGATGGGCTTCCCTTTGTGGGTAACCCGACCTTTCTCTCTGGTTGCCCTTAAGATTTTTTCCTTCATTTCAACTTTGGTGAATCTGGCAATTATGTGTCTTGGAGTTGCTCTTCTCGAGGAGTATCTTTGTGGCGTTCTCTGTATTTCCTGGATTTGAATGTTGGCCTGCCCTACTAGGTTGGGGAAGTTCTCCTGGATGATATCCTGAAGAGTGTTTTCCAACTTGGTTCCATTTTCCCCCTCACTTTCAGGCACCCCAATCAGACGTAGATTTGGTCTTTTTACATAATCCCATACTTCTTGCAGGCTTTGTTCATTTCTTTTTCTTCTTTTTTCTTTTGGTTTCTCTTCTCGCTTCATTTCATTCATTTGATCCTCAATCGCTGATACTCTTTCTTCCAGTTGATCAAGTCGGTTACTGAAGCTTGTGCATTTGTCACGTATTTCTCATGTCATGGTTTTCATCTCTTTCATTTCGTTTAGGACCTTCTCTGCATTAATTACTCTAGCCATCAATTCTTCCACTTTTTTTTCAAGATTTTTAGTTTCTTTGCGCTGGGTACGTAATTCCTCCTTTAGCCCTGAGAAATTTGATGGACTGAAGCCTTCTTCTCTCATCTCATCAAAGTCATTCTCCGTCCAGCTTTGATCCGTTGCTGGCGATGAGCTGCGCTCCTTTGCCGGGGGAGATGCGCTCTTATTTTTTGAATTTCCAGCTTTTCTGCCCTGCTTTTTCCCCATCTTTGTGGTTTTATCTGCCTCTGGTCTTTGATGATGGTGATGTACTGATGGGGTTTTGGTGTAGGTGTCCTTCCTGTTTGATAGTTTTCCTTCTAACAGTCAGGACCCTCAGCTGTAGGTCTGTTGGAGATTGCTTGAGGTCCACTCCAGACCCTGTTTGCCTGGGTATCAGCAGCAGAGGCTGCAGAAGATAGAATATTTCTGAACAGCAAGTGTACCTGTCTGATTCTTGCTTTGGAAGCTTCCTCTCAGGGGTGTACTCCTCCCTGTGAGGTGTGGGGTGTCAGACTGCCCCTAGTGGGGGATGTCTCCCAGTTAGGCTACTCAGGGGTCAGGGACCCACTTGAGCAGGGAGTCTGTCTGTTCTCAGATCTCAACCTCCGTGTTGGGAGATCCACTGCTCTCTTCAAAGCTGTCAGACAGAGTCGTTTGTGTCTGCAGAGGTGTCTGCTGCATTTGTTTAGTTTACTGTGCCCTGTCCCCAGAGGTGGAGTCTACAGAGACAGGCAGGTTTCCTTGAGCTTCTGTGAGCTCCACCCAGTTCGAGCTTCCCAGCAGCTTTGTTTACCTACTTAAGCCTCAGCAATGGCGGGCGCCCCTCCCCCAGCCTCGCTGCTGCCTTGCCGGTCGATCACAGACTGCTGTGCTAGCAATGAGGGAGGCTCCGTGGGCGTGGGACCCTCCCGGCCAGGTGTGGGATATGATCTCCTGGTGTGCCTGTTTGCTTAAAGCGCAGTATTGGGGTGGGAGTTACCCGATTTTCCAGGTGTTGTGTGTCTCAGTTCCCCTGGCTAGGAAAAGGGACTCCCTTCCCCCTTGCGCTTCCCAGGTGAGGCAATGCCTCGCCCTGCTTCAGTTCTCGCTGGTCGGGCTGCAGCAGCTGACCAGCACCGATCGTCTGGCACTCCCCAGTGAGATGAACCCAGTACCTCAGTTGAAAATGCAGAAATCACTGGTCTTCTGTGTCGCTGGCGCTGGGAGTTGGAGACTGGAGCTGCTCCTATTCGGCCATCTTGCTCCGCCCCCCCTTTTTTATGACTTGTAATTTTTTTGTTGAAAGTCAGACATGATGTATCAGGTAATGGAAGGAGAGATAAGTAGGTCTTTAGTATGATATTTTATGTTCATCTGGTTAGGAACTGGGCTGTGTGCAATGCTTTCTCTAGCTGTAGGTGCCAAATTCTTCTAGTGTCCCTTTTTTTGTTTTACCTGTTGTCTTTGAGCTTCCCCTAAGAATACCTCCTCAGACAGAGTCTGTGTCTTTTAACTCATTGCGCAATAATGCACTGTTATTATTCTGGAGTCCTGTTGATATAGTTGCAAGGTATAAGGGAGAAGTAATTTATAATCTTAAAATTCAGTCACTGTCTTTTAATGGGTTTCTGTCCTTAAGCTATGACTTTCACAAATGTTTCTTATCTTTTTCCCTTCCCTCATATGACAGTAGCTAGATGGGGCTGGGATAGGATAAATGCCACTTGTGTAAGAACCTGGATTTCTGATGTCCAAGGCCAGGAGGAGAAGAGTGTCTCAGTTTCAGAAGAGAGAGGTGGAGGAAATCACCTGTCTTTGCCTTTTTTGTTGGAAACCAACTGGATGTTCCCTGCCAACATTGAGGATGGATCTTCCTAAGTCCATCAACTTCCAGTCTCCTCCGGAAATACCACACAGACACACCCAGAAGTGATGCTTTACCAGTTCTCTACGTATTCCTTAATCCAGGCAAGTTGACATCTAAAATTAACCATCACAAAAAACAAAATCTCTTTCTTTAAGAACAAAATTACCATATTTCAGTAGCCTATGCCCCAAAAAGGCTGTAGAACTGATTTAAAGTCAAATCCTTACCGTTTTTGTTCAGAGAAAAGAGTAAAGGAAGATAAGAACATTGCTTATAATTACCAAAAAGTTTTATTTAGCTAAGATCCAAAAGTTTCAACTTGTAACAGAAACCCAGAGTCAAAAACTTAAATCCGTGAAAAGTCCATTTAAAAGAAAAGGAAGGTCTGAAGTCACACGTGAATGGGTTTCAGGAGATAGGACTACAAGCCACTTGAGCCAGGTGGCCTTTAAACTATCCATTTAGACTCTATTGTCCTCATTTGGCGCTTACAGTTTTTCTTTGAATAACCCTTCAGGTCCCAAGATTAATACCCACATACTTAATATTTTTAACTTTATATATTAAAATAAGTAATAGATAAATAGTAATTTATGTGCAATAGTTTTAGGACTTTATCTTATATTCTAAAAATTTGCAAATTAATTTCTTAATTCTAATAGTGTTATTTATTTACATAATTTCCTTGACTTTTCTAATTTATTTATGTGTATTTTTTATTAAAATTATTTCTAAAATATTCTCATCCTTCTTTTTATTATCTGGTTTTGTTTTTACATCAGATAGCCATTGCCAGCATTTCAAGTGTTATATTAAATAGCAACAGTAATCAGGCATATCTTTATCCTACTTCCAGTTTAAGAAAATAATTCTCAAATTTCTGAAGTAAATGTAAATACTTCTCCATTCTACATGTAGACTATTAAGAACCATCTTGTCCACTTTAGTAGTTTAATCAATGGCAAATTTTACTGAATATCTTCCCAGAATTTATTGAGCTTACTTTGTGAGCTTTTGTTTTCTTTCATATTAATCAGATGAGTGCTATTTTTGTGACATAGAAGCACCACTTTGCTGAAGTACCCCTATTTAGTTAGAGCATATTGTTCATCTACTGTAAAACTTTTTAACTTGCCTATAAATGTCCTTTTTTAACTTTTATAATTTGGTAGTAGTTTCATATTTGAATTTAGAACTACATTTTCCCTATTAAGTGAAGTACCCAACATATTTTAGTATATCTTCCAAGGAACATATTTTTAGAAATTTTAGAAATTTGGAATTTCACAGTTATATAAACATTCAAGAACTGTCAATTTTTAAATTGCATAGTAACTTTTGCTATTTCTTCCTCCCTTAACAGTAAATTTATGTTTCTCAAGTCTTGTGTTTACTTGTATCAATTTCATAAATACTTGATCACCAAATGTATTAATATAAACTGGGAATAAAGATACAGACATTATTTAAAATGTTTGTGTCATCAATGATCTTTTATGCATTCATGATTTTACTAATATTTACTTTCTTTTTATCAATTAAAACAAGTTTTTAAATAAATCATGTCAGTAATTTACTTATTCATTATTTTGAAGAACAAACTTTGGTCTTCAGTGTTATTTTATTCATTTTACATTTTATTTATTCCTGCTCTTAGTTTTATTTCAGCATCTTCATTTTCAACTACATAGAATTTTTATAGAAGATCCTATTTTAAGGATAGCTTATGCTATTTCTATAGAAAGGAAGCCAAATAACATCTAATATGCTTAGTAAAGCCTGGCCTTTACTCCTATAAATGTCAACAAGTTCATGATACTACATAAAAATGAAATTACCTAAGATGGAGCTAAGTTATCCCATAAGTCAATAAACTATTATCAGACTGGATACTCTATCACTGACATATTTAAACTTCTGATTCTGGGACAGAAAAAAAATGCTTTCAAATGTAAGGGATATGTGGAGGCCATGTGAAAGATTGTTAAAGGAATGGTTATATATTTCATATATAAAGTCCCAAACACTAGGTTTGGCCCTAACCTAGTGTTTGGGCCTTTATATGTGAAAGCATAAGTATGCTTTCAAAGGACTTTTAATAAGAATCAATAACTGGATTGACATGATGCAACCTACTGACTCCTATCAGTCTATACACCACCACCTGGGGGAAAAAAAACCCAGAAGATCCTTGCTTCCAGGTGTGACTCACCTCACTCAAGCTCAGCCAACCCTTCTAATTTTAAAGCTGTTCTCTTCAAAGTGCTTTCAAATTTTAATGAGATCTCCAGATGGATATTGCAAAATACCTGTGCCCCTTCATACACTTTCATCATTGGCTCATAAACAACTCTTCTTTTATCTTCAATGTGTTTCAAAGTTTATTTCTGAAACATAAAAATAAAATGTGCTTGTATAATCCTAGAGGTTTTTGTATTTTTGTCTAAAAGCTAGTAAGCTTTGGTTTAGATAAATTTATTTTTGTACCTGAAGTTTACATTTTTGTTGATTACAGAGCTGACAGTTCCTGTCAGATTATACAGCTGAGGATTACACAGCTGAAGTTTATGTTTTTGTTTATTACAGAGCTGACAGGTCCTATAAAAAATAATAAGCAGTCAACCTCACTAATATTTGTCCTTAAGAGATGAGGCTAATACCAGTGTATTAGTCCGTTTTCACACTGCTGATAAAGACATACCCAAGACCGGGTAATTTATTTTAAAAAAGATGTTCAGTGGACTCACAGTTCCACGTGGCTGGGAGGCCTCACAACATGGTAGAAGGCAAAAGGCATGTCCTACATGGCGGCAGGCAAGAGAGATTGAAAGCCAAGTAAAAGAGGTTTCTCCTTATAAAACCATCAGATCTCGTGAGATGTATTCACTACCATGAAAACAGTATGGGGAAAACTGCTTCTATGATTCAATTACTTCCCACCGGGTCCCTCCCACAACACATGGGAATTATGGGAGCTACAATTCAAGATGAGATTTGGGAGAAGACATAGACAAACCTTTTCACCCAGCATGGTCTGTGAAGATTATTGGCTCTACCTGTGTGTCGTTAAAGATATGAGGTAGAATAAACAATCAAAAACTTATACAATGTACATTTTATACACAACAGCATACTGAGTGGTTTCCATTGTTTGTCTTCTTTTGCTTAATTGCTGTAAGGTAGAATAGTGTTATGTTGCTGTTTTTCTTTTAAAGTAAAATTCTGGGCATCAAGTGATTGCCACACAACTTGAAAAACACAGTAACAGGAAAGCACTGCAATACAATAAATGTTAGACTGCAAAACCCTACACGAGGCTAGAAGCTCCTTAATGGAAGGAGCCACATCTCATTCATCTTTGAATTCCGTCTTCCTTAGGACTATCATATGTGGATCTCCACTCCTGTCAACAAGAAGCAGCTTCTACTTGTCCATTCAGAGCCTCCAAACAAATTAGAAAAAGGCATCTCTTCCTCGTGTAAAATTTTTAAGTTAGTATTGTATTTATTTCTCAATTATAAAAACTACTGCAAATATAAAGTCATTTTTCATAAAATTCATAAATCAAATTATTGAACATAAAATATAAAATTCAAAATCATAATCATAATAATTAAGAATACCAGCTAACTACAATATAGTAATTTGTTATAAAATAATTACATATCATGCTTCCTTGGCAAATAAATTTATTACAACAATTTCAATATTTATTTGTAACTGTGTCTCATTCTATAGAAATGACCACTGGTTTAGACTACATATCTTACAATCTAGTCCTTAAGTCATGTTCAATAAATTTTCAGTTTGAGAAAACATTTTCCATAGGTTACTGATATTGACAAAATTAAATATAAACCGAGGGCCAGATAAGTATTTGACACTGTCTGCAGTAAATTAAGATTGTATGATTATATCCCATCTAACATGTTATTCCTCACTATGTATACCAGTTAATTTCTATTGCAAATCTTTGTGTAATTGCAGTAATTCATTCTACAATTTTTCAAAGGTGATATGTAATCTATAATAGTGGTCAGCAAATAATGGCTCACAAGCTGAATCTGACCCTCCTTCTGTTTTTGTACAGCCAACAAATTGCTTTTACATTTTGAAAAGAATAATATTGTAGGACATGAAATTTATATAAAATTTAAATTTCAGTGTACATAAATAAAATTTTATTAGAACACAGCCATATTCATTTGCTTATGCATTGTCTGTGACTATTTGTGCACCATAATGGCAGAGTTGAAAAATTGCAAGAGAGACCATATGGCCCACAGAGTCTAAAATATTTAATGGCTGGCCCCTTACAGAAAGAGTTTGCCAACCACTGATCTAGAACTCTGAAAAGGCCATGATTGTCTTTTAATATTAAAAATGTTTTTTAAATGATACTTGTATCATTATTATGTATTAATAATAACGGTGATATTATATTACGTCATTATATATTATTATAATATAGCTATTAGTGTATTAATTAGTGCGTATTATTATGCTTTATTGGAGTATATTGCTAATATTCCACATATTTAGGTAGCTTTAACCACATCATCAGCAATTTCTAAAACAAAATGGCACACACTTCTTAGTTCTTAGTAATGTAATGATATCAACTGGCTTCTCCCTCACATATATGACAAGGATTTTAAATTTTTTTATACTTAGTAAATACATTTTAAACACAATCCAATGTTTACTTAAACTCAAAAGTAGTTTGTTTGTTCTTAAAAGACAATCTCCACTCCACCCCTAGGCAGAAATTCAGATTTTGGGGGCACTCACTCACCTGGATCAGTAGCCTAACCCACCCCACCCATCCTGTGCAGAGATCACAGTGCAGCAAGGCCCTCTTTGCTCCACACTCAGGCAGGTCTCCAGGCAGCTGAAGCATCCACTCTCCTGGATTAAGAATTAAGGCCACTCCCTGATCCACAAGCAGAGAACTTGGAGCTGAAGAGGTTTCTCAGCCCCCATGCTTCGGCACACCTCTGGGTGCTTGGTGGACACCCTCTTGATTCTCCCTCCACACTAGTGCTTATGCCTGCCATCAGGGGACCTATAGGAGAACCTGCCTGGCCTGGTCCTGTCCCTCACGGCCCTCACCCCACAGGACTAAGCAGGCAGTTCAGACCACTGTGCATTCCATGAATCAGCCCATTGCCTGAGGCAACAGAGAGCTTCTTCCAGTAAACACAGATAAAGTACATCCACAGCCATGTCAGTCACAGCCAGCTCTTACCTATAAATGCCACCTATGAGCTGTAGGTTGAGCCACACA
This sequence comes from Macaca fascicularis, assembly GCF_037993035.2. Lineage (NCBI taxonomy): Eukaryota > Metazoa > Chordata > Mammalia > Primates > Cercopithecidae > Macaca > Macaca fascicularis. Next base: position 152,281,632 of record NC_088379.1, read on the forward strand.
GTCCAATATAAAACCTACTGAAAGAAGTGCATAGGGCTACAGAAGCAAAGCCAAAATACCCTACCTAGCATTTTCTATAGTCACACCCTCTACAGAGATGGAGAAAGGAAAAGAGAAAAACAAAACAACATTAATATTTTAGGGAAAGAAAGAAAAAGAAAAAATCCTACCTGCATGAAAATAATTATAAATATTATAAATCCCAGGGTCTCCAGATGAGAAGAAAGCAGTGTGAAAATTCTGGTACCATGAAAAATCTGAATGTAGTGACACCACCAAAGGAATGCACTAGCTCTCCAGCAACAGTCCCTAACCAATACAAAAACTCAGAAATGACAGATAAGGAATTCAAAGCACGGATTACAAGGAAGCTCAGTGAGATCCAAGACAAGGTTGAAAATCAACACAAAGAAACTTCTAAAGCAATCCAGGAAATGAAGGAAGAGATAAATATCTTAAAAAGAAATCAATCAGAGTGTCTGGAATTGAAAAATTCACATAAGGAATTTCAAAAAATAATGGAAAGCTTTATTAATAGACTAGACCAAGCAGAAGAAAGATTTTCAGAGGTTGAAGACAGGTCTTTTGAACTAACCCAGTCAGGCAAAAATAAAGAAAAAAGAATTTTAAAAAATGAATAAAGTCTTCAGGCAAAAATACAGAAAAAAGAATTTTTAAAAAATGAATAAAGTCTTCAAAATATATGAGATTATGCAAAGCAACCAAATCTACAAATTATTGGCATTCCTGAGAGAGAAGGAGAAAAAGCAAACATCCTGGAAAACATATTTGAGGGAATAAGTCAAGAAAATTTCCCTAGTCTTGCTAGAGAGGTAGACATCCAGATTTAAAAAAAGAGAGAAGATCCAATAAGCACAATCAGAATTGACAAAGATGGTACTACAATTGATCCCATGGAAATACAAAATCTAGGAAACACCATTCTGGACATCAGCCTTGAGAAAGAATATATGACTAAGTCTTCCAAAGCAGTTGCAACAAAAATAAGAAGCAACAAGTGGGACCTAATTAAACTAAAGAGCTTCTGCACAGCAAAGTAACTATCAACAGAGTAAATAGAAAACTTACAGAATGGGAGAAAATATTCACAAACTACATATCCAACAAAGGTCTAAGATCTAGAATATATAAGGAACTTAAACAATTTCAACAAGCACAAAATGACTTTATTAAAAAATGGGCAAAGGAGATGAACAGACACTTCTCAAAAGAAGACATACAAGCCAGCAAACATGAAAAAATGCTCAACATCACTGATCATCAGAGAAATGCAAATCAAAATCACAATGAGATACCATCTCACACCAGTCAGAATGGCTATCATTAAAACATCAAGAAAACAAAATGCTGGTAAAGCTGTGGAGAAAAGATAACACTTATAATGTTAGTAGGAATATTAGTTCAGCCACTATGGAATTTAGATTTCTCAAAAAACTTAAAACTACCATTCAACCCAGCAATCCCATTACTGACTTTATATCCAAAAGGAAACCTATTGTTTTATCAAAAAGACACATATACTCACATGTTCATCACAGCACTGTTCACTATGACAAAGACATAATCAACCTTGGTGCCCATCAATGGCAGACTGGAAAAAGGAAATATGATACATATACACCATGGAATACTCTGCAGCCATAAAGAAAGAACGAGATCATGTCTTTTGCAGGGACATGGATGCAGCTGGAGGCCATTATCCTAAGCAAATTAAACACAAAAATAGAAAACCAAATACCGCATGTTCTCACTAGTAAGTGAAAGCTAAACATTGGGTACCCATGGACCTAAAGATAGTAACAACAGAAATTGGGGACCACTGGGAAGAAGGCAGGGTACTAATTAAAACTAATTATTGAGTCCTATGCTTAGTATATGGATGATGGGATCAATTATACCCTAAACCTCAGCATTATGCAATATATTCAGGCCACAAAACTGCACATGTACCTTGCGATTCTAAAACAAAAATTTTTTAAAAGACAAAATTTGTGGTGTCAAAAAATATTTTTATACTGCATTGTTAACTATTAATTTTTTTTAGGTTATCATTAGTTTATGTTGGCATGAAATTTTTAAATTTATTTTTAATTAACAAATAAAAACTGTATGTATCATGTACATGATCTTTTGAAATACGAATATACACTGTGGAATGGCCAAATTGAACTAATTAACATACATATTACCTCAAATATGTATTATTCACAGTAAGAACTCTTAAAATCTGTTTTCTTGGTGATTTTCAAGAATACAATACATTACATAATTATTAATCATAGTTGTCATGTTGTACAATGGATCTGTTGAACTTATAACTACCAAGTTTAAAAAATGTACAGATCAATGAATAAAGGCTCCTTTGTGCAATCTTTTTTTCTATCTGTACTTGTCATATGCCTGGCCTGTCAAATTATTTTTGCCCTTATTATTGTTTTTCGAGTTGTTTTTCCACAAGACATATACATAATTCTTCTTTAGTTATTTAATTTACAGGGCAAAATTCTACCCCAATAATTTGATTGTGGAAATATATGCATTTCTATAATCCACAAATCGTATGATAATTGCTGTCTACCTGGCATACATCAGATATTGTATCTAAAATAATTAAATGATATTTTACACATAATTTTACCTTACTTGTCATAGTGAACAGTGCTGTGATGAACATGTGTCATAATTTTACAATTTTGGTTTTGTATTCCACCCGTAAGAAATATGTCATGTTGACAGTGTTTGTATTCTGTGCAAATATCTTCCATGATATTGTAACATTCTACTATCATTTATGCAAAATATAGTAAATCATTGTTATCTCTCTCAAATTTTTTTGAACAATCCTCTCCACACTAGATATATCCTTGCCAAAAGCTGAATCATATAGTAGGAGGTCAATGCCAACATTTTCCTCTTTGTCATATAATCTCTGCTAGCATTAATAGTTATAAAATTTTTCTATAAGATTTCAATGTGGAATGCTTACATTACTATTGATATACATTTCACTTTGATCATATTTACCAAAAATAGGAATAAATGTTAACAGTAGTGCATATTTTCTTATTCATTAGTGAATCTTTCTATCCCTAAAGTGTTTGTAATGATAAAATAATCTTTTGAGGTAGAATAACCATAATCTAACCAGTTTTCAACATGAGGGAGAATTTGTGTGCGATCATTTCCGAAATATTCTTGCCTAGAATTTCTTTTGGAATGTTATATTTTCTCACCAGAATCAGATAATTTTCAACAAAAATGTCCTGTTATTTTATCTTATAATCTAATTAGATGGCCATGAATCTGTATCCAAAAAAAAAGGGGGGGGATGCTCAGTTGAATGAATTTGAAGGCAGGTGGCACTTCCCCTTCACACTATTCTTCACATTTTTTTATTTAGAGTTGACATATAGATCTAAGGAAAATTCACATCCTGCTTCATTAATGACATATCTATGCTATATTCTGTTGAAAAGTGTAGCTCTGAAACGTTTTCCTCTTTTGTTCTGTCATTGCACCTATTTCTCCAAAAACTTAACCAAAGTTTTTCTTAATTTTTTTCTAGCAGTTTCCCAATTATTTCCTTTCTAATGCTGATAATCTTTTTAAATTTTCTTTGCAACATCTGAGAGGCAAGAGCATCTTTTCCAGAAGTTTGTAACATTTTCAAATAGTATTATATACTTGTCTCCAAATTTTAAATAGTTAAAAAGCCAATGCTATAACATAATTAACGAAGTGTTACTTGGTAATCTCTGATTTATTAATATCTAAAATATACTTTCTGGATCATTAATGGAAATTGAATCATTATATAGTAATTTCTATCATAATGTTAGAATTTATAGATTCATTGGTTACTTAGTTGTTCAATTCTAGTCCAGGAAACACATAGTAGATGGCATAAACTATAGGATAAAACACCCCCCCAAGACACTAGTAAAACCAGTGGGGAATATTTTTTTTTATTATACTTTATGTTCTAGGGTACATGTGCACAACATGCAGGTTTCTTACATGTGTATACATGTGCCATGTTGGTGTGCTGGACCCATTAACTCATCATTTACATTAGGTATATCTCCAAATGCTATCCCTCCCCTCTTCCCCCACCCCACAATAGACCCTGGTGTGTGATGTTCCCCTTCCTGTGTCCAAGTGATCTCATTGTTCAATTCCCACCTATGAGTGAGAACATGTGGTGTTTGGTTTTCTGTTCTTGCTGAGAATGATGGTTTCTAGCTGCATCCATGTCCCTACAAAGGACATGAACTCATCCTTTTTTATGGCTGCCTAGTATTCCATGGTGTATATGTGCCACATTTTCTTAATCCAGTCTGTCATTGATGGACATTTGGGTTGGTTCCAAGTCTTTGCTATTGTGAATAGTGCCACAATAAACATATGTGTGCATGTGTCTTTATAGTAGCGTGATTTATAATCCTTTGGATATATACCCAGTAATGGGATTGCTGGGTCAAATGATATTTCTAGTTCTAGATCCTTGAGGAATCGCCACACTGTCTTCCACAATGGTTGAACTAGTTTACAGTCCCCCCAACAGTGTAAAAGTGTTCCTATTTCTCCACATCCTCTCCAGCACCTGTTATTTCCTGACATTTTAATGATTGCCATTCTAACTGGTGTGAGATGGTATCTCATTGTGGTTTTGATTTGCATTTCTCTGATGGCGAGTGATGATAAGCATTTTTTCATGTATCTGTTGGCTGCATAATTGTCTTCTTTTGAGAAGTGTCTGTCCATATCCTTTGCCCACTTTTTGATGGGTTTGTTTGATTTTTTTTCTTGTAAATTTGTTTAAGTTCTCTGTAGGTTCTGGAAATTAGCCCTTTGTCAGATGAGTAGATTGCAAACATTTTCTCCCATTCTGTAGGTTGCCTATTCACTCTGATGGTAGTTTCTTTTGCTGTGCAGAAGCTCTTTAGTTTAATTAGAGTCCATTTTTCAATTTTGGCTTTTGTTGCCATTGCTTTTGGTGTTTTAGACATTGCCCATGCCTATGTCCTGAATGGTATTACCTAGGTTTTCTCCTAGGGTTTTTATGGTTTTAGGTCTAACATTTAAGTCTCTAATCCATAATCCATCTTGAATTAATTTTTGCATAAGGAGTAAAGAAGGGATCCAGTTTCAGCTTTCTACTTATGGCCAGCCAGTTTTCCCAGCACCATTAATTAAATAGGGAATCCTTTCCCCATTTCTTGTTTTGTCACGTTTGTCAAAGATCAAATGGTTGTAGATGTGTGGTATTATTTCTGAGGGCTCTTTTCTGTTCCATTGGTCTATATCTCTGTTTTGGTACCAATGCCATGCTGTTTTGGTTACTGTAGCCTTGTAGTATAGTTTGAAGTCAGGCAGCGTGACGCCTCCAGTTTCCTTCTTTTGGCTTACGATTGTCTTGGCAATAAGGGCTCTTTTTTGGTTCCATATGAACTTTAAAGTAGTTTTTTTCCAACTCTGTAAACAAAGTCACTGGTAGCTTAATGGGGATGGCACTTGGGCAGTATGGCCACTTTCACTATATTAATTCTTCCTATCCATGAGCATGGAATGTTCTTCCATTTGTTTGTGTTCTCTTTTATTTCATTGAGCAGTGGTTTGTAGTTCTCCTTGAAGAGGTCCTTCACATCCCTCGTAAGTTGGATTCCTAGGTATTTTATTCTCTTTGAAGCAATTGTGAATGGGAGTTCATTCATGATTTGGCTCTGTTTGTCTGTTATTGGTGTATAAGAATGCTTGTGATTTTTACACATTGATTTTGTATCCTGAGAGTTTGCTGAAGTTGCTTATCAGCTTAAGGAGATTTTGGGCTGAGAACCTGGGGTTTTCTAAAAATACAATCATGAAAACAGGGACAATTTGACTTCTTTTCCTAGTTGAATACCCTTTATTTATTTCTCTTGCCTGATTGCCCTGGCCAGAACTTCCAACACTATGTTGAATAGGAGTGGTGAGAGAGGGCATCCCTGTCTTGTGCCAGTTTTCAAAGGGAATGCTTCCAGTTTTTGCCCATTGAGTATGATATTGGTTGTGGGTTTGTCATAAACAGCTCTTATTATTTTGAGATATGTTCCATCAATACCGAATTTATTGAGAGTTTTTAGCATGAAGGGCTGTTGAATTTTGTCAAAGGCCTTTTCTGCATCTATTGAGATAATCATGTGGTTTTTGTCTTTGGTTCTGTTTATATGCTGGATTACATTTACTGACTTGTGCATGTTGAACCAGCATTGCATCTCAGGGATGAAGCCCACTTGATCATGGTGGATAAGCTTTTTGATGTGTAGCTGGATTCAGTTTGCCAATATTTTATTGAGGCTTTTTGCATTGATGTTCATCAGGGATATTTGTCTAAAATTCTCCTTTCTTGTTGTGTCTCAGCCAGGTTTTGGTATCAGGATGATGTTGGCCTCAAAAAATGAGTTAGGGAGGATTCTCTCTTTTTCTATTGAATGGAATAGTTTCAGAAGGAATGGTACCAGATCCTACTTCTACCTTTGGTGGAATTCAGCTGTCAATCCATCTGGTCCTGGACTTTTTTTTGTTGGTAGGCTATTAATTATTGCCTCAATTTCAGAGCCTGCTATTGGTCTATTCAGGGATTCAACTTCTTCCTGATTTAGTCTTGGGAGAGTGTATGTGTCCAGGAATTTATCCATTTCTTCTAGGTTTTCTAGTTTATTTGCACAGACGTGTTTATAATATTCTCTGATGGTAGTTTGTATTTCTGTGGGGTCGGTGGTGATATCCCCTTTATCATTTTTTATTGCATCTATTTGATTCTTCTCTCTTTTCTTCTTTATTAGTCTTGCTAGTGGTCTATCAATTTTGTTGATCTTTTCAGAAAACCAACTCCTGGATTCATTGATTTTTTGGAGGGTTTTTGTGTCTCTATCTCCTTCAGTTCTGCTCTGATCTTAGTTATTTCTTGCCTTCTGCTAGCTTTTGAATGTATTTGCTCTTGCTTCTCTAGTTCTTTCAATTGTGATGTTAGGGTGTCAATATTAGATCTTTCCAGCTTTCTCTTGTGGGCATTTAGTGCTATAAATTTCCCTCTACACACTGCTTTAAATGTGTCCCAGAGATTCTGGCATGTTGTATCTTTGTTCTCATTGGTTTCAAAGAACATCTTTATTTCTGCCTTCATTTCTTTATGTACCCAGTAGTCATTCAGGAGCAGGTTGTTCAGTTTCCATGTAGTTGAGCGGTTTTGATTGAGTTTCTTAGTCCTGAGTTCTAGTTTGATTGCACTATGGTCTGAGAGACAGTTTGTTATAATTTCTGTTCTTGTACATTTGCTGAGGAGTGCTTTACTTCCAACTATGTGGCCAATTTTGGAATAAGTGCAATGTGGTGCTGAGAAGAATGTATATTCTGTTGATTTTGGGTGGAGAGTTCTGTAGATGTCTCTTAGGTCTGCTTGGTGCAGAGATGAGTTCAATTCCTGGATATCCCTGTTAACTTTCTGTCTTGTTGATCTATCTAATGCTGACAGTGGGGTGTTAAAGTCTCCCATTATTATTGTGTGGGATTCTAAGTCTCTTTGTAAGTCTCTAAGGACTTGCTTTATGAATCTGGGTGCTCCTGTATTGGGTGCATACATATTTAGGATAATTAGCTCTTCTTGTTGAATTGATCCCTTTACCATTATGTAATGGCCTTCTTTGTCCTTTTGATCTTTGATGGCTTAAAGTCTGGTTTGTCAGAGACTAGGATCGCAACCCCTGCCTTTTTTTGTTTTACATTTGCTTGGTAGATCTTCCTCCATCCCTTTATTTTGAACCTATGTGTGTCTCTGCACGTGAGATGGGTCTCCTGAATACAGCAAATTGATGGGTCTTGACTCTTTATCCAATTTGCCAGTCAGTGTCTTTTAATTGGATGATTTAGCTCATTTACGTTTAAGGTTAATATTGTTATGTGTGAACTTGATCCTGTCATTATGATGTTACCTGGTTATTTTGCTCATTAGTTGATGCAGTTTCTTCCTAGCATTGATGGTCTTTACATTTTGGTATGTTTTTGCAATGGCTGGTACTGGTTGTTCCTTTCCATGTTTAGTGCTTCCTTCAGGATCTCTTGTAGGGCAGGCCTGGTAGTGACAAAATCTCTGAGCATCTGCTTGTCTGTAAAGGATTTTATTTCTCCTTCACTTATGAAACTTAGTTTGGCTGGATATGAAATTTTTGGTTGAAAATTGTTTTCTTTAAGATCGTTGAATATTGGCCTCCACTTTCTCCTGGCTTGTAGAGTTTCTGCCAAGAGATCTGCTGTTATTCTGATGGGCTTCCCTTTGTGGGTAACCCGACCTTTCTCTCTGGCTGCCCTTAACATTTTTTCCTTCATTTCAACTTTGGTGAATCTGACAATTATGTGTCTTGGAGTTGTTCTTTTTGAGGAATATCTTTGTGGCATTCTCTGTATTTCCTGAATTTGAATGTTGGCCTGCCTTGCTAGCCTGCTCAAGTGGGTCCCTTACCCCCAAGTAGCCTAACTGGGAGACATCCCCGACTAGGTGCAGACTGACACCTCACACCTCACACAGCCGAGTACACCTCGTGATGAAGCTTTCAGAGCAACAATCAGACAGCAACACCTACTGTTCAGCAATATTCTCTCTTCTGCAGCCTCCGCTGCTGATGCCCAGACAAATAGGGTCTGGAGTGGACCTCAAGCAAACTCCAATAGACCTGCAGCTGAGGGTTCTGACTGTTAGAAGGAAAACTAACAAACAGAAAGGACATCCACACCAAAACCCCATCTGTACATCACCATCATCAAAGACCAAAGTAGATAAAACCACAAACATAGGGGAAAAGCAGTGCAGAAAAGCTGGAAATTCAAAAAATCTGAGCACCTCTCCCCCTCCAAAGGAATGCAGCTCCTCGCCAGCAATGGAACAAAGCTGGACAGAGAATGACTTTGATGAGTTGAGAGAAGAAGGCTTCAGTCGATCAAACTTCTCAGAGCTAAAGGAGGAACTACGAACCCAGCGCAAAGAAACTAAAAACCTTGATAAAAGATTTGACAAATGGATAACTAGAATAACCAATGCAGAGAAGTCTGTAAATTACCTGATAGAGATGAAAACCATGACACAAGAACTACATGACAAATGCACAAGCTTCAGTAACCAACTCGATCAACTGAAAGAAAGAGTATCAGTGATTGAAGATCAAATGAATGAAATGAAGTGAGAAAAGAAGTTTAGAGAAAAAAGAGCAAAAAGAAATGAACAAAGCCTCCAAGAAATATGGGATTATGTGAAAAGACCAAATCTATGTCCGATTGGTGTACCTGAAAGTGGAGGATTTTTTTTTTTTTTTTTTTTTTTTTGAGACAAATTCTCACTCTGTCAACCAGGCTGGAGTGTCGTGGTGCAATCTCGGCTCACTGCAACCTCTGCCTCCCGGGTTCATGCCATTCTCCTGCCTCAGCCTCCCGAGTAGCTGGGACTACAGGTGCCTACCACCACACCTGGCTAATTTTTTGTATTTTTAGTAGAGATGAGGTTTCACGTTGTTAGCCAGGATGGTCTCGATCTCCTGACCTTGTGATACTGCCTGCCTCGGCCTCCCAAAGTGCTGGGATTACAGGCATGAGCCACTGCATCCAGCCAGAGGATTTTTTAAAGATATTCATCAAGATAAATAAGAAGCTACCTGTTTAAAGACTGAGGTTATTATATCAATAAGGTTTTATTATTATTATTATTAAACTAATCCCTCTTTTTTGTGGTAAAGCAGAATGATCTTCTCTGTCATAATAAGACACAAAACATCTATCTGTTGGAAATTTGTCACATTATGCTGACTTTGGAAGAGTAAACTCCTTACTGTCACAAGTCAAAAAGTTGTCATAACAAATATTCAGATTATCCGTCTTAGGAGTCAACAATTAGGACAGAACTATTGTAAAATTTTAATATGATAAGTATGTCTATATCTATGAATGCAACCCTTATTGATATGGTACCCTTGTGCAGTACACAACCTAAACAATATATACAGCAGCTACTTATAGGGGGTAACCTGGAAACATTCTTTAGTCTCTGCAGTACCCATTGTTGGAGCAGGCCAACAATAATTTTTGAACGAGTGCCACTAGATCCTAATCTGAGTCTATCTTTTATTATTTCTCTTTGCTCTCTCCAACCTCTTCCCTATTTCTGTTTCTTTTTCATGGTGCAATCACTTTTAAGTATTCTGGCATAAAACTTGGAGCCTCAAACTCTCTTAATTTAACCTAAATCATTATTGAAAGTTGAGATTGTTCTGGTAATGTCAAGAATTTCATGCTTCTTAGTAAGATGAACATTCAAGCCCAAAGAAGGAGTAACTTTTAAAAATATGGAAGATTGAATAAATGTAATAAACCTATATCTGAATGGGCTGTCCACACAAACAGTGAGAGTCCAACTACTAGGTGTCTAAAAAGTGATTGGAATGTGAGACAATAGTGGTTCACCAGAAGAAAGTAAAAGGAAAATGAAATGTCTCCAAGAATATAAATCCAATTCATAAAAAATGTATTAAATACATACAAAACTCAGCTCTGGGTACCCAACTTGGTGGGAGAGATAAGCAATATACAGATTAATTCTATACTGTTAGAACATGACATGTACTATAAAATGGGTACAAACAAGGTGCTATGGCAAAATAAAAGATAAAGATAGCACTTTTACTAGGAAATACAGTGAATGTTTCATTAATTGGCTAACCAAATATTGATTGAGGACCTACTAGTAAGTGTGGGAATGATTCTTAGTGCTAAAGTGAACAAAAGAACAAAAATAATTACCCTCGGCGAACTTGCACTCTACCAAAGGAACCAGACCATAAACAAATAAAAATTAAAACATCTGTCAAACAGAAGCACCATGGAGAAATATGTAATAAATATTACATATCTCTATATGTAGTATTACATATATCTATATGTAATCATGGTAGAGGATGGCAGCTGTGTTGGAGAAGTGCAACTTTAGACAGGATAGTCAAGAAGGCCTCTTGAGGAAGCAATGTTTCAGCAAAGCCCTGGGGAAGCCAAAGGAATAAGTCATGTGATTCGTGTGAATATCATTCATGTGGAAGAAGCTGTCTGCAAAAGAGTATGACTGGTAAGCTGGAGGAATTATGTATTCAAAGAATAATGTGAAGGTGAAGGTTAGAGTGGCTGAGGTAGAGAGAAGAAGTTGAGTTGTAGGAGACATAGAGAGAAAAAAAGGAGCCAGATCAGGTAGGGCCTTGTAGCTCACTGTATTAGTCCGTTTTTACACTGCCATAAAGAACTACCTGAGACTGGGTAATTTATAAAGAAAGGAAGGCCTAATTGACTCACAGCTCTACATGGTTGAGAAGTCCTCAAGAAACTTACAGTCATGGCAGGAGGGAAAGCAAGGCACATCTTACATGGAAGCAAGTGAGAGTGAAGAAAGCCACATACTTTTCATCAGATCTCGTGAGAATTCCCTCACTATCAGAAACTGCTCCCATGCTCCAATCACCTCCCACCAGGTCCCTCCCTCAACACATGGAGATTAAAATTTGAAATGAGATTTAGGTGGGGACACAGAGCCAAACCATATCAACCACTGTGGGAACTTTGGCTCCTACTGAGAAGAAATGCAAAGGTTTTGAGAAGAAAAGTAAAGGTTTGAGGAATAGGGTGACATGGTCTGGGACTAAGACTCAATAGAAGCAAAGAAAAAACAGAAAAGCCAGTCAGGCAACTATCTCAAAAATCTGGATACAAGATAATAGTGGCTCAGAACAAGGTGGCAGCTATGGAGTTGGTCTGAGGTAGTCATATGTGAATACATAAATCTCACAATAAATAATTTTTGAGGGTCCATTAGATGCTAGGTACTATACCCAGCCAAAGGGCTGAACCCTGACTTTGGAATTCCTTGCATGGACATCCTGGACTTACTTGATCAATAATTCCAAACTCCATAAAACTGAGAGCTGCCCTTTCCAAATCACCTCTCACTGCTACTGCTGGATCTGATTCCAGCTCAGCCCAGGCTACTTCTTGCTACAAACTTTGGAAGCAGTGACTTGATTTCCTCAGCCAGCAGCAACCTGCTTCATAACCAGAATCACTGTCCAAAAATGGCAGAGGTGGAAACTTTGGCAGGGCTTTTGAAGAAAAGCACTTCACTGGACTATATCCCCAAGCTCATATTATGTATGAAGAGCATCACTGGGAGATGAGACTGGAAAGATAGGCTTGGGCCAGGAGTGCCATTCCATGATATATGTCCTTCATCCTCTAGGAAGGGCAATGGCTACACAGTTTTTATTGCATGTTTTTGAGCAGTGTAGTAGGTTGGATTATTATTCAGCAAATTTTCACTCTACCCTCTCCTTTCAGACATAAATATGTGATCCTACTCCACTGGCATGGTGCCTGGGCAGGTGCCTTGCTTTGACCAATAGAATGTGACAGTGCCAGTTCCAGCAGAGAATTTAGGAGCAGGCTCAGATACTGTCAGGCCTTTTGCAACCACTTGCCTCACCATAACAGTCTTTTTTGATTAGCTCCTAGTCTGAGAATAAGGAGAGACATCAAGTAGACCTAAATCCAAGACAGACCCTGTTGCTGAGCTCAGACAGCTGACAACCAGAGGTGATCCACAGCCAACCCCAGCCCATCCAGCAAGAAGTAAAGGTTTACTACTGCAACCCACTGATATTGTGGGAATTCTTGTTCCATAGCATTAGTGCAGCAAAAAGCTATTCATTACAATAAGAAAAACTTTTGAGCGTGCATTTCCATATATGCATTTCTAAAACTTGAAAAGTATGATCTGAAAGCTAATTAGAAATAGAACTCCTAATACTTTCTTTTCACATACCAATGGATGGTCTTAAACATCACCAGGATGGTGGATCTGAATTGGGAGACTACTGTGCTCTAGACCACCAGATTTTATTCTTAAACAAACTAAAAATAAGCATCATTGAGCAGTTACTTTATTCCAGGAACTAGAGATGGACACAGAAAAGAATGCAACAATGCCATTGACCTTAAGGAAGGTTTAACCAAAGGAAAGAGCACAAACGATCTGAGAAGAATTACTTTGGCAAGGCAAATTTTAGCCAATCTCCACATCTACCCATGAAACAATAGCTTATATTTATAAACTAATAGCTTATATTTGTAAATTATTTTATGGATGGGAAGTATTTTCACATACTTTACTTCATTAAGTTTATTTATTTTAATTCTCAACATAACCCTATAATATGGATATTAATATTCCCTGGTAAATGAACAACAACAAGAAAAACCTGAAGCCTAGATACTCATTCTTTCACATCTAGACGTGATGCAAAAGAATCTGGAAACATTTATCTCTCTGGGCCTGGGGCTGATTTTCACAGACAGATGGGTGAGAACCTTCTTGATTTTGAAAGATAACAGTAGTTCCATATGTTAAACATCATATGAGCAACCACCTAAAACTACGGTCTTAGGAAAAACGAGTTAGCATAAGAAAGGCCATATGGTTTGGTAAATTATACAGACAACATTTTGCCATGTGTATCACAAAGCCTTTACCTGCTCAAGGGAACACTCCACTAAGTGTGTCTAGTGGTAACAGACATTTTCACTTAATAAGATAATGATGTAAACCTACAACTTCTTATTGAAATGTGGGATCTTTATCCCACACTTTGTAATGAATAAATTTTAAATGGATAACTAAAATACTTGTACTTAGGAATAATAGTAAAGTATCAGAATGAACTGAAATACAGGAAACCAGAATTTGATGCCTTTGATGGAGAACAAGGTAATAAATAAGGACTAGATTTAGGGAAGTATTGTGTTCAAAATCAAACTCTACCAAGTGATAAAGGTGGGAACTTGAGCAGTTAACTTATATCATTATCTCAGAGAGCATTGGAAGGCTCAAATATGATAATAAATGGGCAAGTGCTTTGGAAATTTTTTCATCCAAAAATATTTATTGCATCGGGATATTGAATATACAAATGTGAAAAATACAAACATTGCCTTTGCCCTCATAGAGCTTATAGTCTTAAAACAAGTATTTATTGAGTGACTTTTACGTGTCAGGCACTGAGATAAATTCGGCTACTGCTCTTGCTGTCTAGGTGCTTAGAGTGGAGAGGAGAAATACACAAGCCACAATTACGGGCAAAACTACAACAGGGGAAAGTACTGGGAAGAAGACAGGTGCCTTGTACTATTACAGGGATTACACTTCAATTGAAAAATCACTTGAATATAATTTTGAAGATAATTAGAATAAACGCAATTGAGGGCAGGAAGCAAATGGTAAACTTTCCAGGGGAAACAGTAAATACAAAGGGAAGAAGCAGGATCTATTTTCCAAATGGGAAGTGCTATAAACCGAATGTTTGTACTCCCCCTACACACGTTCAATCCTAATCTCCAATGTGATGGCATCTGGAGACAGGGCCTTTGGGAATTAATTGGCTCAAGAGGGGGACCCATGAATGAGATTAATGTCATTAAAGAAAAAGACAAGAGAGAGCTTGTTTCACTACTGATATGATTTGGCTCTGTGTCCACACCCAAATCTCATGTTAAATTGTAATCCCCAGTATTGGGAGAGAGGCCTGGTTGGGGGTAACTGGATCATGGGAGCAGATTTCTCCCTTGCTGTTCTCGTGATAGTGAGTGAGTTCTCATGAGATCTGATGGTTTCAAAGTGTGTGGCACTTCCCCCTTCACTCTCTCTCTCATGCTCCACCATGAGATGTGCCTTGCTTCCCCTTGGCCTTCTGCTATGATTGTAAATTTCCTGAGGCCTCTCAGCCATGCTTCCTATACAGCCTGAGGAACTGTCAGTCAATTAAACCTCTTTTCTTCATAAATTATCTAGTCTCAGGTAGTTTTTTTATAGCAGTGTGAGAACAGACTAATACAACTACCCACCCTGTTTCTCAACCATGTCAGGAAACTAGAAAGAAGGCCCTCATCAGAACACTACATGCTGTCACCCTGATCTCAAACTTCACAGCCTCCAGAATGGTGAGAAATAAACATTTGTTGTTAAGCCACCCAGACTATGGTGATTTGTTATAACAGCCCAAACTGACTATGAAAGAACTTGGTAACAAGAAGTTTGGTGCTGCCTTAACAAACCAAAACATGTGGAGGTAGCTTTGGAGCTGGGTAAAGGGTAGAGACTGGACGGTTTTGAGGTGCATGCTAGAAGAAGCTGATATTGCTAGGATGGGATATTTTAAATGATTCTGGTGAGATTTTGGAAAGAAAAGTGGAGAGCTGGAGAAAAGGCCTCTATTTTCTCAGAGAATGCATAAGTAATCATGTATGTAATGTTGATAGAAATATGAACATTTAAAGGTCATTCTGTTGAAGTCTCAGACAGAAAAGACAAGTTATCGAACAATGGAGAAAAGGCTCCCTTTGCTATAAAGTGTCAACAGATTCAGCCAATTGCTCATCTGATAAATTTAACATATGAAACTGCAATAATCTCTCAAAATGAAAGAAGAGCTTCATACATTTGACTGAGAAAATTAACCCCAGGCCCAAAAAGAAAAATGTTTCCCAGTTCTTCCGCATCACTTCTAGCTGTAAGATAGGATTTTTAAATGTAAGTCTTCTGAAAACTATGTGTCAATAATTATCACTCCTATCTTTACATACCAAGGTTAGAAGTGATAAAAACTGAATGCCAGTCAATTACGTGGTCAATTTTTTAAGAAAAACTTTGACTGGTTTGTACTAGATTGAAAACTCCACCCTAATAAGAAGTTAGATATGTCTAAAGCTCACCATTTAAAATGTGAAATATTTTGTATTGAATTTGTAGATTGCTTTTGGCAGTATGGTCATTTTCACAAGATTGATTCTACCCATCCATGAGCATGGGATGTGTTTCCATTTGTTTGTGTTGTCTATGATTTCTTTCAGCAGTGTTTTGTAGTTTTCTTTGTAGAAGTCTTTCACCTCCTTGGTTAAGTTTATTCCTACATTGCTGAATTCATTTACCAGTTCTAGGAGATTTTTGGATGATTCTTCAGGGTTTTCTAAGTATATGATCATACCATCAGCACACAGCAACAGTTTGACTTCCTCGGGATGCCCTTTATTTCTTTACCTTGTCTGATTGCTCTGGCTAGGACTTCCAGTACTAAGTTGAATTAGAAGTGGTAAAAGTGAGCATCCTTGTCTTGTTGCAGTTATCAGGGGGAATGATTTCAACTTTTCTCTGTTCAGTGTAATGTTGGCTGTGAGTTTGTAATAGATGGCTTTCATTACCTTAAGGTATATCCCTTCTATGCCTATTTTGTGGAGGGTTTTAATCATAAAGAGATGCTGGATTTTGTCAAATGCTTTTTCTGCATCTATTGAGATGATCATGTGATTTTTGTTTTTAACTCCGTTTATGTGGTGTATCACATTTATTGACTTGTGGATGGTAAACTGTCTCTGCATCCCTGGTATGAAATCCACTTGATCATGGTGGGTTATCTTTTTGATATGCTGTTGGATTTGGTTAGCTAGTATTTTGCTGAGGATTCTCATATCTATGTTCATTAGGTATTGATCTGTAGTTTTCTTTTTTTGTTATGTCCTTTCCTGGTTTTGGTATTAGAGTGATACTGACATCATACAAATTCAATGCAATTCTCATCAAAATACCACCACCATTCTTCACAGAACTATAAAAAGCAATTTTAAAATTCATATGGAACCAAAAAAGAGCCTGGATAGCAAAAGTAAGACTAAGGAAAAAAAAAAAACAAATCTGGAGGAATTACATTACCTGACTTCTAGCTATACTATAAGGCCATAGTCACCAAAACAGCATGATACTGGTATAAAAACAAGCATATTTACCAATGGAACCCAGAAATAAAGCCAAATACAGTCAAATGATCTTTTACAAAGCAAACAAAAATATAAAGTGGGGAAAGGACCTCTTATTCAACAAATGGTGCTGAGATAATTAGCAAGCCACATGTAGAAGAATGAAACTGGATCCTGATCTCTCACCTTATACAAAAAAATCAACTCAAGATGGATCAAAAACTTAAATCTAAGACCTGAAACCATAAAAATTCTAGAAGATAACATTGAAAAGTCCCTTCTAGACATTGGCTTAGGCAAAGACTTCTTGACCAATAACCCAAAAGCAAATGCAACAAAACCAAAGATAAATAGATGGGACCTAATTCAACAAAAAAGCTTCTCCACAGCAAAAGGAAAAATCGGTAGAGTAAACAAACAACCCATAGAGTGGGAGAAAAACTTTGTAATCTATACATCCAACAAAAGACTAATATCCAGAATCTACAAGGAACTCAAACAAATCAGCAAGATCAAACAAACAATTCCATCAAAAAGAGGGCTAAGGATATGAATAGACAAGTCTCAAAAGAAGATGTACCAACTTTTTCATGTTTCAATAAACATGAAAAAATGCTCAACATCACTAATTATCAGGGAGATGCAAATCAAAACCACAATGCAATACCACCTTACTCCTGCAGGAATGGCCATAAACAAAAAACTAAAACATAATGGATGTTGGTGGTGAAAAGGGAACAGTTTTACACTGCTAGAGGGAATGTAAACTAGTACAACCACTATGGAAAACAGTGTGGAGATTCCTTAAAGAACTAAAAGTAGATCTACCATTTGATCCAGCAATGCCACTCCTGGGTATTTGCCCAGAGGAAAAGAAGTCATTATATGGAAAAGATACTTGCACATACATGTTTATAGCAGCACAATTCACAATTGCAAAAATATGGAACCAGCCCAAATGCCCACCAATCAACTAATAGATAAAGAAAATGTGGTATATATATACCATGGAATACTACTCAGCTATGAAAAGGAATGAAATGATGGCATTTGCAGCAACCTGGATGGAATTAGAGACCATTATTCTAAGTGAAGTATTAAATAACTCAGAAATAGAAAACCAAACATCATATGTTCTCACTCATAACCTATGAGGACCCAAAGGCATAAGAATGATAAAATGGACTTTGAGGACTCAGGGGAAAGGGTGGGAGGTGGGTGAAGGATGAAAGACTACACATGGGTACAGCATACACTGCTCAGGTAATGGATGCATCAAAATCTCAGAACTCACAACTAAAGACCTTATTCATGTATCCAAACACCACCTGTTCTCCAAAAACCTACTGAAATAAAAATAAATGATAAAAGGATATTTGTTGCAGTTATCATCACTATAATACATGTATTACATATAATAAATTATTTTTTATCTGCTTAAAAATAAAAAAAGTCAAATATTTTATAAAGGAGACAGAAGCAGACAGATGATACCTTAGAATGAGAAAAAGAGAACAGAAACAGAAAGCTATCTTTTCCTACCAAAAACCTTAAGATTTTAGTCAGTAATATTGTCAATTAATTAAATTAAGTTTCCCATGGAATGACACTAACAGCTGTCTTTTATAAGTGGTTCCTATTTACCAGACATTATACATACATAATCTAGTTTAAACTCACAAAAACCCTCAGGTAGGTATTATTGCCATTTTACCAATTGTAATGGTTAATTTTATTTTATATGTAAACTTCACTGGGCTAAGGGATGCCCAAATAGCTGGTAAAACATTATTTCTGTGTGCATCTATGAAGGTGTTTCCAGAAAAGACTAGTAATTGAATCAGTAGACTGAGTAAAGAAGATCTGCCCTTACCAAATGTGTATGAACACCATTGTCATTAAAGATCCTAACAGAATAAAAAGGTATAGGAAAATAAATTCTTTCTTATTGAGCTGAGACATGCATCTCTTCCTGACCTTGGATATTGGAGCTGCTAGTTCTCAGGCCTTAGAACTTTGGAACTGACACACTGTACAACCTCCCAGCCCACCTGGTGTTGTCAGTCCTTCAGACTTGGAGTTAGATCATTGGCTTCCTGGTTCTCAGGTCTTCAAACTCAGACTGAATTACACAACTGGCTTTTCCATTCTCCAGTCTGCAGACGGTAGGTCGTGGGACTTCTCAGCTCCCATGATCACTTGAGCCAATTCCCATAATAAATTTCCTGTTATATGTATCCTATTGGTTCTGTTTCTGTAAAGAACCCTGATTATTATACACCAATGTCAAAATGGAGGCTCCTTAGCAAGTGAGTAGTTTGTCTGAGGTCACAGAGATAGTAAGGCCTGTGTACTTGACACCATCCCATGCTATCTTCCCATAAGGAAGATTCCACCAAAATGTCTCACATGGAACATGGCCATCATGCAGTGTGCTGTGTTGGAGTGTAGCCCAGGGAGATCTTAATTCAATACCTTATAAAGCAGTGTTTCACAAACGAGGTAATGCTGGAGGAGGATTTTGCCATGGGGAAAGAGTGTTTTGGCTTTGTTTTGTTTCTTAGCTTTGCACTTTCTACCAGCTACATAGATAAAGTTCACTAGAAAATTTTCTACCACAGTTAACATAGAAAAACATGCCTTGTAAACTGGAGAGGAGAAGGGGTAGGAGAACAAAGTCCACAGTCTCATTTTTGAGGTGAGGAAATCTTTTGGTTCCACTCAAAACAAGAGTCTTTCAGTTGTCAAGCTTTCTAAATTTAGCTTAGGTAGGTTTAAAATGCTCAGAGGGCACTCACTAAATGTTAAGTGACTCCAGCCTTAACAAAGAAGGAAATCTTGTCATTTGGGACAACATGGATGAACCTGAAACATTATGCTAAGTGAAATAAACTAGGCACAGAAGGACAAATGCTTCACGATCTCACTCATAGAAGTGGAGAGTACATGGTGGTTACCTGAGGCTGAGGGGAAGGGATGGGTTGAAGAGATGTTGGTCAAGGGGTACGAAGTTTCAGTTACATAAAAAGAATAAGTTCAAGAAATCTATTGTACAACATGATGACTATAGTTAATAACAAAGAAATGTATTCTTGGAAATCGCTAAGAAAGCAGATTTTAAGTGTTCTCACCACAAAAAATGATAAGTATGTGAGGTAATACATATGTTAATTAGCTTAATTTAGTAATTTCACGATGAATACATATCTCAAAACATTTGGTTGTATACAATAAACATATATAAATTTTAGTTGTATGCAATAAACATATATAGTTTTTACCTGACAATTAGAAACAAGTAAATGGGAGATTTCTGAACCTATTCTGATTCAGGGGCTGCCTGATAAAAATAGTAACAATGAGTAAATAACAAAGAAAAAAGGTTAAGTGATTCAAGCTTACAAAGAATTGACCTTAGAAATTTCAATTAAACCCATCACCCAAAAGATTACTCAAAGGATGCTGCTGACAAATGATTGTAATCTGAATTAAATATATAAGATGGCAAAAGTATAACTAAAACCTCAAATAGTATAAAAGAATAATTTTCTATAAATAATATCTGAGAAACACATCAAATTCTTGAAACTTAAAATTTAGAAAATTGAGAAAAATTGCTTTAGGCAAACCATTGTCACTTAAATATTTCTTGATCAAGTAGTGAAGAACTAAATAGAACAACTCTAAGAATATTAGGAAAAGACTGTTTTTGACTGTTTCAAAGTATGAAATACGTCATTTTACTAAACCCTAGAGACTTCCTGTATTTTTCACAAATAGTCACTGAGAAAGAAAAGAGTTGAGGCTGGGCATGGTGGCTTATGTCTGTAATCTCAGCACTTTGGGAGGCTGAGGCAGGCGGATCACTTGAGGTCAGGAGTTCAAGACCAGCCTGGCCAACATGACAAAACCCCTGTCTCAACAACAATAACAAAAAGGAACCAGACATGGTGGTGTGCACCTGTAGTCCCAGCTACTTGGGAGGCTGAGGCAGAGAACTGCTTGAATCCGGGAGGCAGAGGTTGCAGTGAACCAATGTGGTACCACTGCACTCCAGCCTCTGTCTCGAAAGAAAGAAAGGAAAAGAAAGAAAGGAAGAAAGAGAGAGAGAGGAAGGAAAGAAGGAAGGAAGGAAGGAAGAAGGAAGGAAGGAAGGAAGGAAGGAAGGAAGGAAGGAAGGAAGGAAGGAAGGAAGGAAGGAAGGAAGGAAGGAAGGAAGGGAGGGAGGGAAAAAGCAAAGAGGTGAGCACACAGTTACTTTGAGGAAAACAAAGATGAAACTTCACATCACATTCCAACAAGTCATGGCTTGCTCTCTAAGCTTTGCAGTCAAAAAGATTTTATATAAACATGAAGTGCTTTTACTATCTCCCAAAGCCTATCCCCTGATCAGTCCTCAGCTTAGAACACTGACCAATTACACAGCTCACAGTAGGCTGATCTCATCTTCTCCTCTGAACTTCTCTTAGGGAGAAACTGCTTTCTGAGGACATGCCCACACTCAAACTCGTTGGGCTGTTGTCCATGTTTCATTAGCCTCAAAGGTTTAATGGCAACTCCATCATGATAATATGAGTCACACAATGAAGGTACAGATTTTCCAACATTCTTCAGCAAGATGTGCTAAGATTTATGTTACATTTGGCCCATGTTCACATTCTTTGTTTCTATTTAATCTCAATTAATTTCTGTAAATTCTTCATTTGCTTGCTCTCTTTCTCTCTCTCTCTCTCTCTGTGTGTGTGTGTGTGTGTGTGTGTGTGTGTGTGTGTGTCTGTCTGTCTGTCTGTCTGTCTGTCTGTCTATGACAAATAAATATGCCTGAAGTTAAGGGCAAAAAATAAAGATCTTTGGGCCATAGCATGAGCCTATCCTAAGCCATATCTGCAGTCAGAATAACAAAGAAAATTAGTATGTTATATAATGAAGATGTCTGAAAACTGAATTAGAAAGATACACCTGTTACTTAAGGAAAAGCCACTCACAGTGACTGTCTGACTTTTTTTTAATTTATGGAGACAAAAAATATTTCCACTTTACTGAATACTACATATAGAAATTTAATAATCCAAAACATGCCATCCTATTTAAAACTGATTATTTTTGTTGAAAACTATTATAATTCAAATTGTTGCATACATATATATAATACATTTTACTCCTTTATGAAGAGGAAAATTTAAATATTTACCGTTTATCTAAAATGCCTGTTCACATACATAAAATTATCATGTAAAAATTAAAATTTCTCTTTATTTGGAATGCAAAACATTCTTGATTTAACAACTGGCATATAAAAATAGTAATGACCCTACCAAAGTAAATTTAAAAGATATCATTTCTATTTAAATGTATCACATTTAGGCAAATTTGACAGATTGCCTCCTCAAAGAAAAACATTTAGGCAGTATATGGATTTAAAACACATTATATTGTGGGCAAGGAGTCAAACATGTTAATTACCTAGCATCATTCCTCTACAGAATGGATTTCTCCAGCTTCAACATGCCTCATGCCCCCATTTAGAGACTAATGCTATTACCTGTCTGTAAGCTAATATTCAGATGAAATGAGGTAATTTGGTGACCTAAACTGATCTTCTAATACCCTTAACCTTTAGCTTGTAAAAGCTTAGCCTAACGACATGTCAAATGAGGCCTAGTTCTGGCCATAATAAAATTTCCACCCCAAGTAAGCCTGTAACTTGTCTATGTTTTTCCCTTTTACAGTGGTGTCTTTTACATATGCTAAAAAAGGAGTCAGTTGATATAGGTTTCTCTGGAAATTTGCATAAAGGAGGACACTGGAAAGGAAAATTAGAGAGTCAAAAACCCTGAAACTGCTTTTGGCTCTAGGCTAGGAAGATTTTTATTTTTACTTTTTAATCTACCAATTTATTTAAAAGGAATGTATAATACACATATAGTAAAGAGCACGAATCTTAGCATATGGATTGATGAATTTTTATGTACACATATAGTCTAGTAACCACCCAGCTTGAGATACAGAACACTCATCAACCTACAAGCTTTACTCATGTACATTCCTAGCCAATACTCTCCCCCTACTCAGAGGTAACTGCTACATTTTTTTTTTATTGACTAATCATTGTATTTATGTATAGGGTACAATATGATGTTTTGATGTATGTGTGCACTGTAGAAAGAGGTAAAAACCAACATTCTACTCTCTGCTTCATTTAAATGAGAAAAATTTCTGTAGGCTACAGAAAATTTTTAAGATATTAACTTTTATAGTTGAAGAGAAGAGAAAGAGAACAAAAAACTTCTCTTAAAGTAGAATCAGTGCTTGTGGATAACTTAAACTTAACAATCATGTGTAAGTTCCTGGCTATCAGTTTAACGAAAATATATAAACAGAACATATTCAAAGTGACTGAGTTTTTCACAATAAAACTTTCTCTTTATTAATGTCAGGACTCAGAGTTTACTACAACTTTTTCTTGCTAAGAAGGAGAGAATATGCAATAAAAGAGCTGTAGAACTACTGTGTAACAAATAAGATAAAGCTTTAAAAGTATTGTGCATATATATGTATAAACATATGTATATATACATATTTTAAAGGGAAAACTCAGAGTCTAAATTAAACAGATATAACCTACAAAATTGATATCAAAAATATTTTCAATACTTTATGAAAGTTTATTCTTTGGAAGTTAATTAAATTTCATTAATATACTGTTAAGAAAAGAGAAGAGTAACTGACAGCTGTTCTTCCTCACTAGCAGGCCAACTTCATGAGTAGTTATCACAAAAATGCTCATCAATTTAGATGACCACTCATAGTGTTACAGTTTTAGACAGCACACTGCATTGGGATGGGTATGTGATTATGTTGTGTGTGTGTGTATCACTAGGGATTTGGGAGGTCAAATAATAACTCTCCTTCTGCTCTGTCTTGAATTGAAACCAACTGAGCAATAGGAGAGGAGCCTCTGTATACTTGGCTGAATTCTTCTATGGAGAGGACTTTCACTAAACCTAGAAGAATGTGTTTGGTTCCCAGGCACCTCTTTATATGTGTATATGTGACTAAATACAAAACCTACCCTCCCTTTCAGGTGAGCACCCTGCTGAATCATATAGCTTTTGTTAAACATCAGAACGATTAGAATGGGAAGGTACACATCAATGTGATAGTCTATATTCCCACTGAAGTTAAAAATTCGGTCATTCAGCTCTACTGAGCATCTGATATTTTAAGTTATTCATATAGTTGTGAACAAGCTATTCAAGGACCTTATGCTCACAGGGTTTCTACATCAATAATGCTAAAAGAAAAGCATTAGGCCTTTCCCCAAAAATGTCCTCATTGTAAGGGTGTTTCTTCCTCATATCTTCAAAGTCACTTTTGGTTAAAAACCCAGGGATAGAATGCTGCTCTATGCCAAAAAGAAGATGGAAATAGCTAAAGCTATGGAGAGAAGAAATAGACAACCCCAAAGGCACTGCTCATAAGGTGCACAGCCATCTGGCATGGGTTGTCTATTAGTAATTAGTAGGATCAAATGACTCAAGATTCCATTCAACTCTTCTCAAATTTATAACGCCTTTTGTAAATACAGAGTAGAAAAAAATTGAAGTAGACAGCATGGAATTCCAATTGTCCCCATTGAAAGAAACAAAGTATTAGCAACTCATTACACATTCTGCTGTCTTTCTTGTGTCCATACTATATTCTTATACTAGTTACCTTTCCATTCATTAATTCATTTATCAAGAAAACAAAATGTTTAACATTGTGATAAATCCCAAAGAATTATTCAAATAAGCATTATGTCTAAATGAAGGTCCATATCCTGGGTTTCAAAATATATCTCTTTAAGATAAACTAGAAAGTCTATGTTATATTCATTGACCATGAATTTACAAAGTAAGGAGTCTGCTCAATAGGGGTAAAAAGTTTCACTGTCTTCGGAGAAAAGTCTAACCAAGGGTTTTGTTTTACTTTAATATTGTGAAATACAATACACATACAGAAAATTGCATAAAGCAAATATATATATATATATATACCATTCCCAATCAATCCCATTATCCAACCTAAATGAAACGTTTTTCTGATTTTATGTTAATTATTTATTTGCTTTCTTTATAGTCTCATTATCCAAGTACATCCTTAAACACGACAGTTTAGTGTTGCCTCTTCTTGAACATTATAAAGATGGTATCACAACATATGTAATTTTTTGTGAGAATGGATCATTTGGTTCAATATTATATTGGTGTAATTTGTTTCTGATGTCCCTTTAGCTGTAGCTCCTTCATTTTCTCCAATGAATAATGCTTCATTGTACATATATGTGCTATTCATGTGTCCATTTCTTTGTTAATGGAAACTTGGCATATTCCTTGTTGGGAGTATAATAAATTAAGCTGCTATGAGTATTCTTGGACTTCTGTTTAGAAGCATATGTGCATGCATTTCAACAGAAGTGGAATTTCTAAGTCATAGAGACCACCATATCCTCAAGTTGAGAAGATAATGTCAATTTCTTCTTGCAAAATTGTTGTACTGATTATGCACCCACCAGCTCTGTTTGAAAGGTTTTTGTTTTTTAAATTTCAGTAATTCTATTGGTTGTATAGCTATCTCATTGTGATTTTAACTGGCATTTCCCTGATTACTAATGAGGTGATCACTTTTTTATATGTTTATTGGCTATCTAAACTTCTTTTTTTAATTATCTTTTCAAATCTTTTTATACTAAATTGTTTATGCTTTTCTTATTGAGTTGTAGATCTTTGAGTATATTAAATACAAGACCTTTATTGGCAATATGTTTTGCAGACATCTTCACTCACTTTATATTGTTTTAAGTATAATAATTACTTAATTATGACATTATTTCAAGGGAGACTGTGACAAGATAATATGACATTTTAATCATTAGGGCAAACTCTAATAAAGAAGTATTGTGTCAAAAACTAATGTATTTTTCAAAAATATTTATTTATTTGAAAAAATTTTTAATTTATTTTTAATTTTTATGACTACATAGTAGGTGTATATATTTGTGAGGCATTTGGAATATTTTGATACAGACATGCAATGTATAATGATCACATCAAGGTAAACGAGGTCTTCATCACCGCAAGCTATATCCTTTGCGTTACAAACTATCCAATTATACTTTTTTAGTTATTTTATTTTTTTATTTTTATTTTTTAATGTTTTGTTCATTTCTTCTTAAAAAAAAAACTGGACACATGTGCAGCACGTGCAGGTTAGTTACATAGGTATACATGTGCCATGGCGGTTTGCTGCCCTTATTGACCCATCCTCTAAGTTCCCTCCCCTCAATCCCCACCCCAGAACAGGCCCTGGTGTGTGTTGTTCCCCGTCTGTGTCCATGTATTCTCAATGTTCAACTCCCACTTACGAGTGAGAACATGTGGTGTTTGATTTTCTGTTCCTGTGTTAGTTTGCTGAGGATGATGACTTCCAGCTTCACCCATGTCCCTGCAAAGGACACGATCTCATTCCTTTTTATGGCTGTATAGTATTCCATGGTGTATATGTGCCACATTTTCTTTATCCAGTCTATCACTGATGGACATTTGGGTTGGTTTCATGCCTTTGCTATTGTAAATAGTGCTGCAAAAAACATACGTGTGCATGTGTCTTTATAGTAGAATGATTTATATTCCTTTGTGTGTATACCCAGTCCTGGGATTGCTGGGTCAAATGGTATTTCTGATTCTAGATCCTTGAGGAATCACCATACTGTCTTGCACAATGGTTGAACTAATTTACATTCCACCAACAGTGTAAAAGCATTCCTATTTCTCCACAGCCTCAACAGCATATATTGTTTCCTGACTTTTCAATAATCACCATTCTGACCAGCATGAGATGGTATCTCATTGTGGTTTTGATTTGTATTTCTCTGATGATCAGTGATGTTGAGCTTTTTTTCATATGTTTGTTGGCAATGTAAATGTCTTCTTTTGAGAAGTGTCTATTCATATCCTTTGCCCACTTTTTGATGGGATTGTTTGTTTTTTTCTTATAAATATGTTTACATTTCTTGAAAATTGCTGATATTAGGCCTTTGTCAGATGGGTAGATGGCAAAAATTTTCTCCCATTCTGTAGGTTGCCTGTTCACTCTGATGATAGTTACTTTTGCTGTGCAGAAGCTCTTTAGTTTAATTAGATCCCCTTTGTCAATTTTGGCTTTTGTCGCAATTGCTTTTGGTGTTTTTGTCATGAGGTTTTTGCCCATGCCTATGTCCTAAATGGTACTGCCTAGGTTTTCTTCTAGGGTTTTTATGGTTTTCGGTTTTACATTTAAGTCTTTAATCCATCTTGAGTTAATTTTTTTTATAAGTTGTAAGGAAAGGGTCCAGTTTCAGTTTTCTGCATATGGCTAGCCAGTTTTCCAGCACCATTTACTGAATAGATCATTTCCCCATTGCTCGTTTTTGTCAGGTGTCAGATGGTTGAAGTTATGTGGTGTTATTTCTGAGGTCTCTGTTCTGCTCCATTGGTCTATATGTCTGTGTTGATACCAATACCATGCTGTTTTGGTTACCATAGCTTTGTAGTATAGTTTGAAGTCAGGTAGAACGATGGCTTCAGCTTTGTTCTTTTTGCTTACAATTGTCTTGGCTATATGGGGTCTTCTTTGATTCTGTATGAAATATAAAATAGTTTTTTCTAATTCTGTGAAGAATGGCAATGGTAGTTTGATGGGAATAGAATTGAATCTATAAATTACTTTGGGCAGTATGGCCATTTTCATGATATTGATTCTTCCTATCCATGAGCATGGAATGTTTTTCCTTTTGTTTGTGTCCTCTCTCATTTCCTTGAGCAGTGGTTTGTAGTTCTCCTTGAAGAGGTCCTTCACATCCCTTGTTAGCTGTATTCCTAGGTATTTTATTCTTTTTGTAGTAATTGTGAATGGGAGTTCATTCATGATTTGGCTCTCTGCTTGCCCATTGTTGGTATATAGGAATGCTTGTGATTTTTGCACGCTGATTTTGTATCCTGAGACTTTGCTGAAGTTGCTTATCAGTTCAAGAAGTTTTGGGGCTGAGGTGATGGGGTCTTCTAAATATAAAATCATGTTATCTCCAGAGACAATTTGACTTCCTCTCTTCCTATTCGAATACCCTTTGTTTCTCTTTCTTGCCTGATTGCCCTGGCCAGAACTTCCAATACTATGTTGAATAAGGGTGGTGAAAAGGGGCATCCTTATCTTGTACCAGTTTTCAAAGGGAATGCTTCCAGCTTTTGCCCATTCAGTATGATATTGGCTGTGGGTTTGTCATCAATAGCTCTTATTATTTTGAGATATGTTCCATCAATACCTAGTTTATTGAAAGTTTTTAACACTAAGGGATGTTGAATTTCATCAAAGGCCTTTTCTGCATCTATTGAGATAATCATGTAGTTTTTTTGTCTTTGCTTCTGTTTAAGTGATGGATTATGTTTATTGATTTGCATATGTTGAACCAGCCTTGCATCCCAGGGATGAAGCTGACTTGATCGTGGTGTACAAGTTTGTTGATGTGCTGCTGTATTCAGTTTGCCACTATTTTATTGAGGATTTTTACATCGATGTTCATCACGGATATTGGCCTGAAGTTTTCTTTCTTTGTTGTTTCTCTTCCCAGTTTCAGTATCAGGATAATGCCAGCTTCATAAAATGAGTTAGGGAGGAGTCCTTCTTTTTCGATTGTTTGGAATAGTTTCAGAAGGAATGGTACCAGCTCCTCTTTGTATTTCTGGTAGAATTCAGCTGTGAATCCATCTAGTCCTAGGCTTTTTTTGGTTGGTAGGCTATTAATTACTGCCTCAATATCAGAGCTTATTTGTCTATTCAGGGATTCAACTTCTTGGTTTAGTCTTGGGAGGGTGTACGAGTCCACCAATTTATCCATTTCTTCTATATTTTCTAGTTTATTTGCATAGTAGTGTTTACAGTATTCTCTGTTGGTAATTTGTATTTCTGTGGGGTCAGTGGTGATATCCCCCTTTACCATTTTTTATTGTGTCTATTTGATTCTTCTCTCTTCTTTATCAGCCTATCTAGCAGTTTACTTTGCTTAATTTTTTTTCAAAAAACCAGCTCCTGGATTCATTGATTTTTGGAGGGTTTTTCCTGTCTCTATCTCCTAATAACTGAAGATATTTGATAGAAAAATAAAATATTTTCAGTTAACATAAAAGAAGACAGGGAAAGAGGAATAAAGGAACAAAGAAGAAACAAGTAGCAACATGGTAGACTTCAACCCAATCTTGTAACATCACATGTAAATGGACTCCAATTAAAAGGCAAAGAGTGTTAGACTGGTGAAATGAGAGGGGAGGCAGAATGACCCAGCTATACGCTGTTTAAAAGAGAAACATTAAATATAAAAACCCAAAATGTTTGAAATTAAAAGATGAGAAAAGATATACACTGCAAATAAGAGAGTTAGTGCAGCTATAATGACAATAGACAAAGTAGAGTTTTTGACAAGGAGTATTACCAAAGATAAAAATGTGACAACCCTGGCCAGGCATGGTAGCTCACGCCTGTAATCCCAGCACTTTGGGAGGCCAAGGCGGGCGGATCACCTGAGGTCAGGAGTTCGAGACGAGCCTGACCAACATGGAGAAACCCCGTCTCTACTAAAAAAATACAAAATTAGCCAGGCGTGGTGGTGCATGCCTGTAATCCCAGCTACTCAGAAGGCTGAGGCAGGAGAATCGCTTGAACCCAGAAGGCGGAGGTTGTGGTGAGCCAAGATCATGCCATTGCACTCCAGCCTGGGCGACAAGAGTGAAACTCAGTCTCAAAAAACAAACAAAAAAAAGTGGCAACCCTAAAGTTGTACATTGTAATAATAAAACATCAAAGTAAATGAATGAAAAATTGACAGGACCAAAGGAAGAAATACAAAAACAAAAATCACATTCATAGTTGGAGATTTGATTGCCTATGTTTCAATAATTGATAAAAGTAGAAAAATTTAGTGAAGATATACAGATTTGACCAACTTAAAGAAATCAACATTTATGCCACATTATACCCTGTCTCTTAAAAAATGTTTTAGATAAAAATAAATAAAATAATAAAATATATGTGTGTGTATAGATAGAGAGATAAATAACTGAGCTTTTCACTTTTTGTTTTAAAAGGACTGTTAAATTATAGGTGCCCCTGAATGCATTTTTACTCTCAGTAAGGGTGCATATGCTTATCTTAGCTGGACCCACAAGAGGTGGCTTCCTGCTGCTCCCTTGGAGGCCTGTAGGAGGCGCCATGCTGCCCCCATCATCCATTGAGGGCTTGGTTCTGACAGCTCTCTGAAGCTCTCTACCTAACTCCTTCCTAAGAAGCAAAATCTGACCAGGGTGGTAAGAAACTATCGCCCTTAGCTTTCCTCTTTGGACACTCTCCATTTTCCCTCATGCCTTCAGAGCACTATAAGCAGCAATGAAATTTTATTTTCTGTGTAAACACCCGCTCATTTAGAGAAAAAGAGTCAGTATCTCCTCTACCTCTGCAACCTGAAGCTGACTCCCTAATCGAACTGAGTCAGCTCCTGACTGATAGGAAGAAAATTCTATTAACCTCACAGCATACTTTAGGGTTTCAGATAAAAAGAACATTCCTTTCAAATGCCTCCCCACCTCCCAAACCACAGTAAACAACTTTCAACTGGTAAAGAAAAACCACAGTTTTAGAAAATATTTTTAAAGAATTAATTACCATTAGTCAAGCATGATGGTAAATGCCTGTAATCCCATCACTTTGAGAGGCCAAAGCAGGATATCCCTTGAGGCCAGGAATTCAAGACCAGCCAGGGCAAAGTAGCAAGACCCTAATTCTAATTTTAAAAAAAAAAATTTTTTTAATTAGTCAGGCATGGTGGCAAATGCCTGTAGTCCCAGCTATTCAGGAGGCAGAGGCAGGAGGATTGCATGAGCCCAGGAGTTCATGGCTGTAGTGAGCTACGATCCATGCCATTACACTCCAGCCTAAGGGACAGAGCAAGACCCTGTCTCTTAAAAAAAAAGAAAAAAAAAGAAAGAAAGAAGAAAATAGTTAATAATAAAAATAATGAGCCACTGCTAAAGATGTAAGAAAGAAATATTGAAAAATGACCGAAGAATGACTCAGAATGTTATATAATGTTCTCAAATCCCCCAGAGTGTCCAGAGAGTTCTGCGACCTTTGCCCTCCTCATGCCTGTCATTCCAGTCCAGGCCGACCAGGGTGCAGGCTGTGTTCTTGGTGTGTGTCCATCCCACTGGACAAGAGATAACAGGCCTGCCATTCAGGCCAACTACTGCAGAGAAAAGAAGGAAACTAGCATCTGGTGAGTACCTACTATGTGTCAGACATGTTACAGACCTAAGAAATAGCTATAGGTGAGAGTAGGGCCTGGAATCAGAGGGGCCAAGGTTTGACTCTCAAGTTATCAGCTCAGAGACTTCAGGCAAGTTACTTAACTGCTCCGCACCTCACTTTGCTCATCTATAAAATGGTTCATAATGCTTCGTATCTTATAAAGCTCATGGTGAAGATTGCATTGCATAACCTTGTCAATTAATTGCTTTGTACATAGCCTAAACAGAATAATTACTCAATGAGTATTAGCTACTAATAGCATCACTATCGTTATTATTGTTCCATTGTCTCACATTCTCTTCTTAGGCAAAGAAATAAAAAAAAGTTCAGAATGGAAAGAATCCCTAAACTCTCTCAGATCTAAATCAGCTCTTCCCAGCTTAATCCAAGAGATACTTTAGAGTGTGTCATTCCTTTCACCCAGAAGTGTCTCTCACCCCAGGAAGCATCTGAGTGGACACCAGGGTTCAATGTGTTGCTCTTCAACTTAGCAATTTCTGTTATATAGTTATCAACACACAAATCCTTGTAGTTCTTTCTAAATAGGCTTGTGAAAATAGGATTCAATCCCAAAAGTAAATTCATGCCACTCACTAAAACAAAAAGTGCCATTTCAATTGGTGTCAGGTGAAGGGTGGTACTAAAATGAAACACCGCCAACTTATTGCTGGGATAGCTGGCTCCCTCCTGCTGCACTGCTACTGACTGGAGGAAAATTCATCTTTACAATACCTCATCAATGATGGGTCAGTTGAAAACTTTTGCCCATTTTTAGAATGAAATTGGAATTGGCCTTTCATGGCCATTCAAAAGCAGACAGATAATATCTGCAGTTATTTGCTTCTTTGCATTTACGGAATTGTTGCTCCCCCAAAGCAGGTGGCCTGAAGCAAACTGTGCCAGCTATTTCCAGAATAATCCATGTTTGTACATTCACTCCCCACACACACTCCAAAAAATTCCAACAGGAACTAAACAGAAACAGGAACTTGCCAAAAACAGGTCTCTGACGCATGCATCTCAGCCCACAGTCATCCAGATTTCTGTCCTCCTTTGTTGCTCAATTAAATAGACATTTTTAGCTGTTGTCTTATTTAACTTTCTGAATAATTTCTGAAGAACTCACACCATTGTCTACACAGCTTCATGGAAACTGCCTCATTCTCATCCTCATGACATCCTGTTCCTCAGCTTCTCGGGGCATCTTTCTGGCTTCTCTGTCTCTGTCTCCTTCATGGGTTCATCTTTCCCACCCTCTTCCTTTATCCTGTGGTTGTTCCCTGGGATGCCCACATCCACTATAGTTCATTTCAGTGAGAGAGCATTCAAAAAAGTTAAATCTGACTTTTTTTAATAAAAAAAAAAAAAGCGTACACTCATATGATTGCAAAGGCATTTAGTATTGGTCTGTTCTCATGCTGCTAATAAAGACATATCTGAGACTGGGTAATTTATAAACAAAGAGGTTTAATGGACTCACAGTTCCACATGGCTGGTAGGCCTCATAGTCACGGTGGAAGATGAAGGAAGAGCAAAGGGACATCTTATATGGTGATGGGAAAAGAGAGAACGAGAGCCAAGCAAAAGGGGAAACCCCTTATAAAACCATCAGATCTCGTGAGACTTATTCACCATCACAAGAACAGTAAGGGGGAAACTGCCCTCATGATTCAATTATCTCCCACCCAGTCCCTCCTGCAACATGGGGAAATTATGGGCGCTATAATTCAATATCACAACCATATCACACACCCAAAAGAAAGTAATACAAGTTAAAACTTCTAGAATATACCCTGTTTGCAAGAAAGCAGTTGGACACAGCCAGTAGGAAACTAAATTGACATAAGCTTCCTGGAAGAGCTCTAGCAATAACTATTACTAGATTTTAAAAACTAGTGGCCAGGCAAAGTGGCTCACATCTGTAATCCCAGCACTTTGGGAGGCCGAGGTGGGCGGATCACCTGAGGTTGGGAGTTCGAGACCATTCTGACCAACATGGAGAAATCCCGTCTCTATTAAAAATATAAAATTAGTTGGGTATGGTGGTGCATGCCTGTAATCCCAGCTACACGGAAGGCTGAGGCAGGAGAATCACTTGAACCCAGGAGGCGGAGGTTGCGGTGAGCCATGATCATGCCATTGCACTCCAGCCTGGGCAACAAGAGCAAAACTCCAACTCCAAAAGAAAAAAAGAAAAAGAAACTCTTTGAAAATGTTCATATGCTTGGATGCAACAATTTTATTTCCACATAATAATTAGGAATATGTGGTGATATTCATCTTAAACAATGTGGAATTAATAATATATTTGAAATAGCTAAAAATCGAAAGCAGTATAAATAGTTCAATAAAGTATGGTATATCATATATGATAACATTTAAATATCTCAAAAATATATTCTTACAAAAAAAAGCTAAAACTATCATATAGAGGATAACTGCAATTCCTAATATACGTATATATGTCTATTCAAACATATATATATATATATATATATATAAAGGGGAATAATGGAAAGAAGTCCCACAGTGTTAATAATAATGATTTCTTGGTGCTAAGAGATATGAGTGAGTTATATTTTATTCTTTGAGCTTATCTACATTTTCAAAATTTACTAAAATAGTACAGATTATCCTACAACTTGAATGTGCCCCTCAAATTTCATATGTTGAAAACTTAATCCCCAAATGTATCTATTAATTAGAGGTGGAGCCTTTGGGGGCAATTAGGATTAGCTAAGGTTATCAAGGGGGGAGGCCCATGATGGGACTGGTGGCTTTCCAAAAGGAGGAAGAAACACCCGAGCGGACATGCACATCTTGCCCTCACATGATGTAATGCCCCCTACCATGTTATAATGCATCAAGAAGGCCCTTACAAGATGCTGACTCCTCAACCTGGACTTTCCAACCTCCAGATTCATGAGCTAAACAAACCTCTATTCTCATAAATTACCCCGTCTGCGGTATTCAGTTATAGCAACTGGTATTCAGTCCAGAACATGGACTAAGATAGATTACTTTTGAAATGAGCAGAAATAAATTTTTTAGGAAAAAGCCTCTGAGATGAGAGGGGCCATATTAATAAAGATGATACAACCATTCTCCTAAGACACTGACTTGTAGCCCCTATAAGAAAGATCCAAGCACTGGGACTATTTGAAATAAAATACATGTTTCAGAAGGAGATGCATTTATTAAACAGATTTTAACTCCTGTCTGAGGCCAATCTGGGGACAAACATCTAAGTGTCGATGGCTCACTTATCACAATTT
Organism: Macaca fascicularis; assembly: GCF_037993035.2. Taxonomy (NCBI): domain Eukaryota; kingdom Metazoa; phylum Chordata; class Mammalia; order Primates; family Cercopithecidae; genus Macaca; species Macaca fascicularis. The sequence continues at coordinate 152,316,161 of NC_088379.1, forward strand.
TACATAGGTAGGAGAGCAGCACCTGGCTGACTCCAGAATCTGTCAATAATTTAGTTTTCTCAAATGCAGCAAGATATAAAGTGCAAAGGTGCAAGCACTGCCTTTGGAACTGAAGAAGCATGGTTTACCTTTTCTTCACCCACTAACTGCCAGCTTCTTAGAATCTCAGGATTTGCTGTGTGTGTGTGTGTGTGTGTGTGTGTGTTTTAATTTGTGATATAACGATAACTCTTACTTCACATAGGGCAAGTGAAGATTACAGCTGATCTTCATCTTTCATGAATTCCATATTTATGGATTTGCCTACTTGCTAAAATGTATTTGTAACCCCTCAAATCAATAATCCCTGTACTTTCATGGTCATTCAGAAAAATGTGTGAGGCCCCACCTCCACATTCCCAGCTAAGGTTGAACAAGGCAACCCTCTGACTTCTCATGTCAGCTCTCATACTGTAAACAAGTGTCCTTTCACCATCTACTTAGTGCCATATTTTTCATATTTTTACACTCCTTGTTGGTGTTTTGCTATGTGAAATGGCCCCCTTCCTAGTGCTGAAGTTCCGTCTAGTGTTCCTCTGTCCAAGAAGGCTGTGAGGTGGCTTACAGAGAATATCCGTGTGTCAGATAAGCTTCACTTAGGCACAAATTATAGTGTTATTGGCCATTAATTCAATGTTAATAAATTAACAATAATAGACAGATATACACATAAAACAAGGTTATATATTAATTGATGGATGAAAATGCTGTGACCAGAGGCTCACAGGAACCTAACCTTGTACTTCCCCTAAGAGCAATGGTTCACTATTCAATAATTCACTCCTCTCAGCAACTTTATAGACCAAAAGTACCATGACTAATGAGAATTAACTGTATGTACAATTCATTCATTCTTTTCACAAATCCAATCATGTGTGACATATCAATGTTTTAGTCAACAGTGGACTGCATATACAATTGTAGTCCTATAAGATTATGATAGAGCTGAAAAATTCCTATTGCCTAGTGATGTTGTAGCCATAATCATACTGTAGTGCAACGAATTACTCATGTGTTTGTGGTGATGCTGGGGTAAACAAACCTACCATGCTGCCAGTCAGATGAAAGTATAGCACATACATTTATGTACAGTGCATAATACTTCATAATAAACAACTATGTTACTGGTTTATGTATTTGCTAAACTACACTTTTTACCATCATTTTAGGGTGTACTCCTTCTACTTATTATCACAGGAGATGACAGCTCCATGCCTGGCCTATGGTAATTTTTTTTACTTTCTAAACTTTTTAATGTTCTAAAACATTTTGACTCTTTTGTAATAATAGTTTAAAACACAAACACATTTTGCAGCTGTACAAAAATATTTTCATTCTTTATATCCTTATTCTGTATTTGTTTTCTATTTCAAAAATTCTTTAGTTTTTTTTTTTTTTTTACTTTTTAATTCTTTCTTTTTACTTTTTAATCTTTTTTGTTAAAAGCTATGACATAAACACTCATTGGCCTCCGTTTACACAGGGTCAGGATCATCAATATCACTGTCTTTCACTGCCACATCTTGTCTCAGGGGAAGGTCTTCAGGGCGATAACACACATGGAGCTGTCATCTCCTTAACCTTGTACTCTAGCATAAATGCTAGAGTTTCTGTGGGTTTATACAGAGGCATGCAATTCCTTAGTCAAAGGATATGCACTTCTACAACTTATTAGATAACACCAAGTAGTTCTGCAAAATTGTTACACGAATTTACATTCTCACTAACAGATTTTTTTAACTTTTAAGTTCAGTGGTATATGTGGAGCTTTGTTACATGGGTAAACATGTGTCATGGGGGTTTATTGTACAGATTATTTTATCATTCATGTATTAAGCCTAGTACCCATTAGTTATTTTTCCTGATCCTCTCTCTCCTCCTACCCTCTACCCTCCAAGAGACCCCAGTGTGTGTGCTTCCCCTCTACGTCTCCGTATGTTCTCATCATTTAGCTCCCACTTATAAGTGAGAACATGCAGTATTCAGTTTTCTGTCCTATGTTAGTTTGCTAAGGATAATGGCTTCTAGTTCCACCCATGTCCCTGCAAAGGACATAATCTCATGATCTCATTCTTTTTTATGGCTGTATAGTATTCCATGGTGTATATGTACCATATTTTCTTTATCTAGTCTATCATTGATGGACATTTAGGTTGATTGCACGTCTTTGCTATTGTGAATAGTACTGCAATGAACATTTGCATGCAAGTGTCTTTATAATAGAATAATTTATATTCCTTTGGGTATATACCTAGTAATGGGATTGCTGTGTCAAATGGTATGTCTGTCTTTAGGTTTCTGAGGAATTGCCATACTGTCTCCCACAATAGTTAAAGTAATTTACACTTCCACCAACAGTGCAAAAGCATTCCTTTTTCTCCACAACCTCACTAGCATCTGTTATTTTTTCACTTTTTAATAATCGCCATTCTGACTGGTGTAAGATGGTATCTCATTGTGGTTTGGATTTGCTTCTCTAATGATCAGTGACACTGAGCTTTACATCTTTTAAAATATAAACGTGATCATGTCACACCTCTGCTCAGAATTCTCCAATGGCTTCCTATCATACTCAGAGTAAAGGCCAAATATCTTACCATGACCTGTAAGGTTCTGTGTGATCCATCCCCTCACAACCTCTGTTGTCATCTTTCATTACTGCCTCCTTTATTTATCCTGCTGCAGCTGCGCTGGCCTCCTTGCTGTTCCCACAGTACAGCCAGTGTGCAATCACCTCAGGGTCTTTGCTCTTCCTGTTTTCTCTGCCTAGATGCTCTACCCTCAGCTATCTGCATGGCTTGTTTCCTCTCTTCATTCAGGTGTCTGCCCAAATGTCACCTCCTCCAAGAAGCTTTCCCCGGCTGGCCTAGGATAGTCCTCCCTTCATTCTCTCTCTAACACGTACATTGCTTTATTTTTCTTCATGGGTCTTCCACTATGACATGTTATTTTTTTCTCTTCTCTATTTGTTAATTGACTGATCGCCTTCTCTAGAATATAAACCCCATGAAGGTGGGATTTTGTTGTATTCAGTGCAGTATCTCCAACATATTGAACAATGCCAGAGACAAAGTAAGCACATACTAAATATTTGCTGATTAGAAGAAACATTTGACACATATAAGACAGGCCAAAGGTTAATACTGTATCTCTAATAGAAAGAGATGTTCCAATAAATAAGAACAGTATTTCTTTTGTTGTTGTTTTGAGACAGGGTCTTACTCCATTGCCCAGGCTGGAGTGAAGTGGCATGATTACTGCTCACTACAGCCTCCACGTGCCAGACTCAAGTGATCCTCCCACTTCAACCTCTTGAGTAGCTGAGACTACAGATATGCACCACCACACTCATGTAATTTTTAATTGTTTTTTGAGATGTGGGGTCTCACTGTGTTGTCCAGGCTAGTCTCAAACTCCTGATCTCAAGCAATCCTCCTACCTCAGTCTCCCAAAGTGCTGGGACTACAGGCGTGAGCCACCTCATTTGGCCAAGAATACTATTTCATTCCCATAGAAAAAACTGGCACACCTAGTGCCCATATCTTGGCTTTTCAATGTCACTCTCCGGTAAAAGGAACCAGAGTTGCTTGGAGAAATGGCTGATTCCAGGGCTGGGGAACAAAACAAAACAAAAAAAAAGAGATGAACCTGGATCATCTCATAGCACCATAAAATAAGAAAGTCCTCAAAAAACTAAAGGATGGAAACATTTCAAAGAGGCATAAGCCATTCTAAAAGAATTCCCAATGGCCAAGCTGGAAGAATTTGACCAACTAAGTTATTGACATGATATTAGATATAATCCAAAGTATACAATAAACATGATTCCATACTGATGTAAATAATGGTTGAATATAAAAATAAATGGCAGGAAAGAGACAAATCTTCTGTGCAGAAAAATTTCAAATAATATATATAGATACTCTCTCTGTTAATGAGTTGAATTGTGTCTGCTGAAAATTCATATGCTGAAGCTGTAACCCCTAGTACTTCAAAATGTATCTGTATTTGGAAATAGTACCTTTAAAGAGGTATTTAAATTAAAATTGAGTTGTTAAGATGGACCCTAATCCAATCTGACCAGTGTTCTTATAAACACAGACAGAAAATGACACCAGACAGGTACACACCAGAGAGAGAGGCCTCAGATGAAACCAACCCTGCTGACACTTTGATCTCAGACTTCCAGCCTCCAGAACTGTAGGAAAATAAATTCCTGTTGCTTAAGTCTCCTAGTCTGTGATATTTTATTATGGCAGCCTTCACAAACTAATACATTTCTCTTTGCAGAGGTGGAGCTTAAACTCCCAGACTCCCATCTTGAGTGTGGGCTAAACTTAGTGACTTGCTTTCAAAGAATAATTCCAAAGGATAAAGTATAGAAAGTGAAACATAATGGCTTTACAGTGGAAAAAAACTGACAACCACTACCAAAACAAAGTGACCAAGTATAATTCCACCAGTGACAAGTCATGTTGACAGCATGTGACTGCTGATATGATGTGATAAAAGGGGCATTTCACCTTTGTGGTATTCTTCCCAAAGACTCATAATCCCAGTCAAATCATGAGAAAACATTAGACAAACTTATACTGAGGGACATTCTATAGAATATCTGACCAGTACTCTTCAAAATTATCACCATCACGAAAAGCAAAGAAAGACTGAAAAAACTGTCACACACCACAGGAGACTAAGGAATTGTAAAATTAGATGCAATGTGGTACCCTGGATCAGACCCTGGCACACAAAAAGTATATTTGTGAAAATACTAGTAAAATCTAAAGTGCAGAGTTTAGTTAACAGTAATGCACCAATGTTGGTTTTTCAGCGATGACAAATGTACCATGGCAACATAAGATGTTATAGGGGATATAAAGGAACTTTCTGTATTATCTTTGCAATTTTTCTGTAAATCTAAAACTATTCAAAAATTAAAAGCTTTTTTAAGAAATGGGCAAAGAGCATGAATAGGCAGTTCACTAAAGCAATGCATATAGTCATAAATCCATCGAAATTGTGTACAAAGACATGAGTAATCAAAAAATATATAAATTATAATGAGTTGTTTTTATTCATCCATGTGACAATAATTTTCAAAAGTGATAATACCCAATGTTTTTAAAAAGATGTGTGAAAATATGTAATTTGCCAATGGTATCTAATGCCTTTATCAAGTACATATCTCAATACATTTCCCAAGAGTATAATCAAGCCAGTACTCAATATAACTAAGTTTTATTGAACCCTTACTATGTTCCAAGCACTGTGAGAAACAGTACACATACATTGGGTCATTTAATTTTATGAAGTAGATAATTCTATGAAGTAGATACTGTCATTATCATCTCTATTTTAATTACAATTTTTATACTGACTAGAATATATTATTACATAATGATCTCCTCCAATGAAACATGCCTCCTTGTATCTATGCCCTTGCTTAGTTCCCTCCCACATTGACTCTGGGTTTTCTCATGTCACTTGTTTTGGTCAACAAGATGCAAGTAACTGTCACAAATAGAGGATTTCCTCTTCTCTTTCTACTTTTGAAATCTTGCCACCATGTTAAGAAACCCTAGCTAGCCTACTGAAGACTCATGGTCAGTCGACAACCAGCACCAAGCACCAGACATGTGAGGGAGGCCAACTCAGACAACCCAGCTACTGTTGCATGCCTAGATGATTGCAGCCCCATGAGTGATCCCAGGTGAGAGAAGCAGAAGAATCACCGAGCTGAGCCTTGCCCAAAATGGTGGCTCACAGAATCATGAGCAAATAAAATGATTTTAACCATTAAGTTTTGTTTTACAACAACAGATAATAAACAGCCTTATGAGAATTTTCTTATATCTAATTTATACATGAGAAATATAAGACTTAGTTAAGTACTTTGTCTAGTAAGTGGCAGAGCCAGAATTCATAGGGACATAGCTAGTAATTTTAACAGCCAGCATTCTGAAACTCTGAACTACCTTACTCATCATCCATCTTAGGAAAATCTAAAACTGAGAAATTACAAACAACTGAAAATTACCAACCTCAAAGGGGGATTGTTTCAGTAAATTCTAATACAAGCAAATACAAACTCTATGATACAACAGAATACCCCTAATGACAAAATAAAATACAATTATACTCCCAGCAATATATATCTATTATCAATATGAGAAGATAATAAAAGTTCACTTTTATGGAGTGTTACTATCTGCCAGGCACTGTTCTGGGTGTTTTACAAGCTTTACTTCTTTTGCTGTTCACAACTCTGTGAATAGATTATAAATCATTCCCATTTATTATTATTCCCAATTTTCCCCATTCCTCTGTATTACAAATTAGAAACAAGAGTCCATAGTAAGTAAACAACTTTCTCAAGGTCACATAGATAATAAGTGGTAAAGCTTAGATGCCAACCTAGGGAGTTCAACTTCCAAGACCATGTTCCTAACTAAAATATTACACTGCTTTTCCCACAATATATTTTTAGTTTAGAAAGATTAGGTTACAAAAACAATATGTGATTCCATTCTGGTACCAGGAAAGAACATATGAATAGTTGTATGACATGTGCTATGTAGCCACAGAAAATACTAACGGACTGCTACACACACAAGTGTCAAGAGCAGTGACTTTTGAGTGATAGAATCATAAGTGACATTTATTTTCTTCTCTATATGTTTCTGCATTTTCTGAATTTTTGGCAATGAAAATTTACTACTTTGATCATCAAAAATATTAGGACTGTTCTGGGGGAAAAAACCTTCAACACTCCAATATTTTTTAAATGATAAAATAAATTTTACAGAATAAATGTAAAGTTTCACATGACCACAAACACACTGAAACAACTCATTAAAATAATTAATTAGTTAAAACAATTAGTTGATCTCATCAAATGGGCATCATTTAAATGTTAATTCTCAGAGCTTGCTGGGATCCTAAGAGACACATCCTAAGAGCAGTAGTTACTGCTACTGGGAACATAAGTGACACAGACTCTCTGGAATTGAATTTAGCAATATGTTTCAAGAAAGAATTCACACCATATGAAACAGTAGCAATGAAGTGCTCTTTATAACGTCAACAAATTTTTAAAACCCAAAGTCAAACAATAAGAGAATGGTTAAATAGATAACACAACACCCACGTAACAGAAAAGAATATCACCGTTAAACATCAAGTTCTTGGAAAATATTTAATAATATGAATTTTCCCCCATAACATGTGATTTCTTATATTGTTTAGGTTTTGTTTGTTTTTTTAGAAATGAGGTCTCACTCTGTCACTAAGGCTGGAGTGCAGTGGCATCATGATCACGACCCATTGCAGCCTCAACCTCCCAGGCTCAAACAAGTCTCCCACCTCAGACTGTTAAGAAGCTGAGATCACAGTTGCGTGCCACCATGCCTAATTTAAAAAAAAAAAATTGTAGAGATAAGGACTCACTATGTTGTCTAGGTTGGTCTCAAATTCCTGGGTTCGAGCAATCCTTCTGCCTCAGCCTCTCAAAGTGCTGGGATTACAGGCATATGCCACAGCACCTGGCTTGATTTTTCATATTGTTTAAAGAGCAGAATATGAAATGGTTAGAACCAATCTAATTCATGTGCAAGTAAATATGTATATATGTACATGTAAATGTTCCCTCATTTAAAAAAAAAAACCCTGAAATTAAATACATAAAAATCTAAACTATTATTGCTGCGTAGTGGCATTTCAGATAACTTCAATTTTCTGCTGAATATTTTCAAGCACCTGGGACAATTCCCACTGAAATCAGGTGATGCTAAGAGGCATCAAGGGTTAGCAGGAGTTCAAAGTCAGGATCTCTGGACCAATTCTTGATCTGCGCAGCCACTGTGCATTTGCATCATAGCACACTGAAGGCCAATGGAGATACAGCTGCCGAGGGAAGTTTTGCTAAGTATGATCAGAACCACAGTAGAGCGGAAGGACTTGTACCCCTAAAATTCTCTAGAAAAGGATCTCATGAAGGTGTAGAGACTTCAGGGAAGTCAGATACACACTGAGTCCCCAGTCAGAGCACATGGAAGTCTTTTTCAGCTTCTTCGGCATGTAGGCTCTTTTGGAATTGGACCTATTAAAGAACATCAACCACAGCATCTGCAACCAATATGTGTTTATATAAAACATCTGGGGTCAGCTCTCCCCAAAATCATAACACCACACCTTGAATGTGGCTTCAGTAATCAAAATCTTATATTCCAGATACTTCTAATCTGCCAAGGCCATCTCCTGAAAAGAGCATAGAAAACCTCAGTTGCTTTCTGAGAGAGTTAGAGCTACATCTGAGGTAAGTATTGTTATCGCCTCTATACGAATAAGTGAACCAGCCGGGACTTAAATCCATCAAACCAAAAACCCAGGCTAAATTTTAAACTGTAATCTGTGACCTCTGAATGTGAAGAATTCTGCCTTCTCCCTCTCTACTCCCTGTTGAGAATATGAAGGAAAACATTGTACTAATATTTGTATATAATGTGTGTTTAACTAAGTATCAGAATGGATGGACCTTGGAGCTTAGATCTGATAGCAATTCCTAATTTTGATTGAAACTGAGTAAATTCTTTTTGAATTTTTTTTTTTTTTTTTTTTGAGACAGGGTCCCTGTCACCCAGGCTGGAGCACAGTGATGCAATCATAGCTCACTGTAACCTCAAATTCCTGAACTCACAGAATCCTCCTGTCTCAGTCTCCCAAGTGTCTGGGACTACCGGTATGTGCCACCATGCCCAGCTAATTTTTTTGTTTGTTTGTTTGTAGAGACGGAGTCCGGTGATGTGGCCCAGGCTGATCTCAAACTCCTGGGCTCAAGCAATCCTTCTGCCTCGGGCTCCCAAAGAGCTGAGATTACAGGAATGAGCCACTGCACTTGGCCTAAATCCATATTTTTGGTGCAAACTATTATTTTTAAATGTATAGCCCCACTTCATTACCACAAAGTATCCTGTATAAAGTGTAGCAACAAAATGTGAACTAGACGTAGTTCAAAAAGAAAAGTAGACCAGGCACAGTGGCTCATGCCAGTAATCCCAGCACACTGTGAGGCTAAGGCAGGAGGATTACTGAAGGCCAAGAATTCAAAACATGCCTGGGCAACATAGTGGGACCCCATCTCTACCAAACAAATATAAAAAAAGTTAGCTAGGCACGGTGGTGCGCACCTGTAGTCCTAGCTACTTGGAAGGCTGCGACAGGATTGCTTAAGTCAGAGAGTTCAACGTTGTAGTGAGCTATGATTGAGCCACTGTACTGCAGCCTGGGTGACAGAGGAAGACAAAAGAAAGAAAGAAAGAAGGAAAGAAAGGAAGGAAGGAGAAAGAAAGAGAAAGGAAGGAAAGGAGGGAAGGAAAGAAAGGAAAGAAAGGAGTGAACAGAATGGTAGAGACACAAAAAGGTGCTAGGATAGAGGCTAACACAAAATTACATACCATGACATCCTTCTACGCACTTTCTATTCATTCTTTTACTGATTTCTATAGCATTTCAGAGTTGTTTCAATAAAACTGCAAGTGAATATGATCTACTGCCTATTATGCGGTTATGCCCTAAAAGGCTAGGATGACTTTGCTATAAGTTGATTTATATGACGCCCACCATAGTGTCAGAAAAATTTAGAAGTTCAGAAATTATTTTGGAAACTAATGAATGTGTCTGTAGATTGTGGACTAGTAAGCCACCTCCAGTCTCTATTACACACTGCAGTGTTCACTCCCCAAAATAATGACAGAACAGTGTCAGGTATGTGGGAGTCACAAATATATATAACACTGAACATTGATTATATTTAATGTTATCAATAAGTTAGAATTGATTTGATAATAAATAGAAAACCAGTGAAGATGTTCATGTGTACTCTGGAAAATGATTTTATAAATGAACCACATCACATATATCACACAGCACAACTGGCTGCTTATTCAGGAGCAGTGATTTTTCACTTTAAGAAATCCTAAGATTCAAACATTCTGCCCTATTTTTTTTAACAAGAAAAAAATATCACAAGTTTGTGAACAGATGCAACATTTTGAAAAACCAAAAGCATGCATAGAGAGATTCTAACACTTGCCCTAAAAAGGTCATGCCAGGACCAGGGTGGTACCCCTTTGCCCATATACGGGGGCTACACAGAAGAAGCCATGCAAACAATTCAGAAAAAATCCTCACTGCTTTTCCCCCACCTCTGTGTGTCAACTAAGAGTCTTTGTATGGATGGTTTATATCAGTAATTCTCAGACTTTAATGAGCACATCAACCAAGGATCTTGTTAAAATGCAAATTCTGATTCAGTAGGTTTAGAGTAGTACCTGAGATTCTACATGTGTAAGAAACTCATAGAGGTGGTTGATGGGGCTGATCCAAGGACCTCATTTATGATTAGTCAAGATTTACATTTTTTAGCATTAAGTCACTGTATGAAAAGAGACTTGCTTTTACTTCTTAAAAATAAACTGGAGCAGGGCGTGGTGGCTTATGCCTGTAATCCAAGCATTTTGGGAGGCCGAGGGGAGTGGATAACCTGAGGTCAGGAGTTCAAGGCCAGCCTGGTCAACAGGGTGAAACCCCATCTCTACTAAAATTACAAAAAATTAGCCAGGCATGGTGGCACATGCCTGTAATCCCAGCTACTTGGGAGACTGAGGTAGGAGAATCACTTGAACCCAGGAGGCAGATGTTGCAGTGAGCTGAGATGGCGCCACTGCCCTCCAGCCTGGGCAACAAGAGCGAAACTCCATCTTAAATAAATAAACAAACAAACAAAAGCTGGAAACTGATGTTTGGAGACTCACTTGGATTTGTGCTGTGCAACATAACTTCTAGCCTTATGTGGCTATTTAAATTTAAATGACTTAAAATCAAATAAAATTTAAAATTCAGTTGCTCAGTTACATTAGCCACATTTTAAGAGCTCGATAGCCACATGTGGCTAGCACATGAGACAGCATGGAAGAACATTTTCATTATCATAGAAGGTTCTATTGAACAGTGCTAAACTGAAGATGATTTGGTTATCAAACAAAACTTTAAAGAATATAAGGTTTATTCCACTTTGAAACAAATCAAAAAGTAAAAACTTGAACCAGCATCTGTAAAATTCTAGCCATTTTTCCTCAGAAAGAAAAAAAAAAGCAAGGAAAGGTCAGGACAACACGAAACCCATTAATAAAAGCAGCTTACATTCCTTCTTCCCAGCAAAGTGCAGCACAGCTCAACCTCAAATGAAACGTGACATTAATAGGCTAAAAGGAAAGATGGGGAACAGAGAGTCCCTGAAGCTAAACTGAACCAGCACCGTGCTCTGCACACTTCATGCCAAAGCCATTTCATTTCCCTTTACTCTTGTCAGTCTGTTGACCTGATGCAGATATGAACACCGATGAGAAAAAAGTACAGGCAACATGGTGCACACTTGGGTTCTCCAAAGAAACAGAATCAATAGAATATATATATACAAAGAACAATATTTATTTTAAGGAACTGACTCACATGATTGTGGGGGCTGGCAAGTCTGAATGCCCAGGACAGGCCAGCAGGATGGTGACTCAGGGAAGAGTTGATATTGTAGTCTTGAGTCTGAAGGTAATACAGAGGTAAAATTCTTTCACTCTCAGAGGTCCTCCATCTTTTTTTCTTTCTCTTAAGGCCTTTAACTGATTGGATGAGGCCCACTCACATTATGGAGGGTAATCTGCTTTACTCAAAGTCTACTGATTTAAATGTTAACCATAACTAAAAATTACTTTCACAGCAACATCTAGAGTGCTGTCTCAACAAACAACTGGGTGCCATACCCTAGTTAAGTGAACACATGTAATTAACCATTGCAGAGGGATAAAGGTTCCAGGCCCCTAGTATTTGGGGCCTCCCTTCCAGTTCCCTTTCTTGCTACTGTCCTTAAACCTCAGTAGCAACACCAGTGGAGACTAATGGTAGTGATGGCTGTAATCATAGCAAATTTAGTCCGAGTGGCTGCCTGCCACCTGTCACATTTAGAAGTTTGTTGATAGTCACGCAGTCTCCATGAGCTTTCAGAATTGGATGCCTGATGTCAACACTAAGATTGTTCTGGGACAAGGGGACAGTAGAGAACATTGGTCTCGCTGTTTTCCCCAAACTCCCTCTCCCAAAGCCTGCCGAAGACACTGCAAACTAGAAATGCTTCTTACCGATCCTGTGACCACTTAGAAAATTTGGAAAAGTAAATGAGATCTTTGTTAAGTACCTAAGCATCTCAAAAAAAAAAAAAAAAAAAGTGCCACTGGTGCAGGGAGGGTATTCATTAAAATAGTCCTTCTAGGCTTTTAAAACCAATTAGAATTGTATCTGGGTTCATTATACAGAAGGAGAAGGAAATGTGTTCACCTTCTAGAAAAATAATTCTTTCAGACTCTTGTCTTTATGGTTTATGAAAGAGACATTTTTTCCAGCTTTATTGAGGTATAATTGGCAAATAAAAATATACATATTTAATGTATGCATTGTGATTTTTTGATGCACATTGCAAAATAATTGCCACAATCAAGTTAATTAACACATCTAGAATTTCATGTAGTTACCATTTTCTGTGTGTCTTTGCGGTGAGAATGCTTAGGATCTATTTTCAGAGAACCAACTTTCAGTTAACAAAACAAATAAATCCTGAGGATCTAATGTACAGCATGGTGACTATAGCTCATAATACTGTATTGTATACTTGAAATTTCCTGAAAGATAGAAGTTTATACTTGCACTAGAAAGTTCCTTCTGCCTTTAGTTGTTCCTAATTAGACATTCAAAACTGATTAATATATAGCTTACAGTGGCACCATCTGAGCAAGAAGAAATCAGGTTATTTATCCTTCCTCTGAAGTCTCCACAATGATATTAAATTTTCAGGTAGCAGGTTTCTGGATTGATTTTCTTCTCTCACCACTTATTTCAAAGTCTAACTATAAACTTTATGACTCAGGCACTAATATCTCACTTGCAATCCAACTGCAGTTTTTCCTTCACCTCAACATAGTCCTTGGGGCACTTTTTAAAAGCCTTTAGTCTGAGACATAGGCCCATTTGTAAGAGTATATACCACATTATCTGTATCTGTTCATTTCACAAGGTAAATTTGATGATCACCAGCTATTCTTAGCTCTTGACAATATAGGAAAAAGATAATCAAAAGTGCAATTATTTAAATTCATAAAGGAATTGATTCCTTTTCACTTGATGCAGATGTCAAAAGATTCCATGGATCAAATATCATCATAACCAGATATAACATGAAGCATAAGAATTATATATAATTGAAGTAGTTTAATTTCCAATACTCAATATAAATTCAGGAAATAAAACTAGTAAATTCATTCACATGGCCTGAAGAAAACAGAATGCAATATGCCCTTTCTACAGTTGGGCCCCTCTCTACTGTTCTACACTGTAGATTTCTCTCCTGCCACCCTCACCTACCCTGTCTTGCATTCTACCTTCTCAAATTTGCCCCTCCCCTTCAATTAATCTCATCCATTCCTATTTAAAGGGATACCTCATTTTATTGTGCTTTGCATTTTTGTGCTTCACAGAGAATGCCTTTTTTTTTTTTTTTAACAAATTGAAGGTTTGTGGCAACCCTGTACCAAGCAAGTCCATATGCACCATTTTTCCAACAGCATGTTTGCTTCATGTTTCTGTGCCACATTTTGGAAATTTTCACAATATCTTTTAAATTTTTCTTTTTTAAGGCAATTTTTATAACTTTTTTGGATGTATTTGATGATCAGCAATTAGTTCTCATCCACATTGACTGCAGATTTTTGAAAGTGGTAACAGGTACATAAGTAACCAAAGGATAGAGCTTATTTGGTGAATCTTTATCCTCATTGCGTTTTCTGGACAAGCACACGTGGATATGATATGGGACATTCCTTATTCCTTTGGCCCAGACAGCTTTGTTGAGCCTGGTATCAATGCACATATCTGGAGTTCCCATCTCCTTCATGGAAAATTTCTGAATCTCTTTGAGTGCCTGAGGGGCACGCTTCTTGAAGCCAACTCATGGATTCACTTGTGAATGTTGATGTATTCTTGGGTCACCACCTCGTTGATAGCAGAATGGCCCTTTTTCTTCTCACCACCTTAAATTTTGCTTATTATTATCCCTGTTAGGGTGATTTGTGATCAGTGATCTTTAGCGTTACTCTTTTCATTGTTTGGGGGAACCACAAACTGTGCCCATAGAAGACAGTAAACGTAATTGATAAATACTATGTGTTCTGACTGCTTCACCAACCTGCTGTTCTTCCATCTCTCTCCCTCTCCTTGGGCCTCCCTATTCCCTGAGGCACATCAACACTTAAATTAGGCCAATTAATTACCTTACAATGGCCTCTAAGTGTTTCAGTGAAAGAAGAGTCACACTTCTGTCACTTTAAATCAAAAGCAGAAATGATTGAGCTTAGTGAGAAAGACATTTCAAAGGCTGAGATAGACCAAAACTTCAGGCCTCCTGTGCCAAACGGTTGGCCAAGCTGTAAATGCAAAGGAGAAGTTCTTGAAGGAAATTAAAAGTGCTACTCCAGTGAACACATGAATGAGAAGAAAGCAATACAGCCTTATTGCTGATATAGAGAAAGTTTGAGTGGTCTGGATAGAAGATCAAACCAACCATAATAGTTCCTTAAGCCAAAGCCTAAGCCAGAGCAAGACCCTAACTCTCTCCAATTCTATGAAGGCTGAGAGAGGTAAGGAAGCTTCAGAAGAAAAGTTTGAAGCTAGCAGAGGTTGGTTCTTGAGGTTAATGGAAAGAACACATCTGCATAACATCAAAGTATGAGGTAAAGCAGCAAGTACTAAGAGAAAAGCTTCAAGTACCCAGAAGATTAGTGAAGACCATTAATGAAGGTGGCTACAGTAAACAACAGATTTTCAATGTGGACAAAACAGTCTTCTATTGGAAGAAGATGCCATCTAGGAATTTTATAGAGAGAAGTCAATGCCTGGTTTCAAAGTTTCAAAGTACAGGCTGACCCTTTTATTAGGGGCAAATGCCTCTAGTGACCTTAAGTTGAAGCCAGGTGCTCATTTACCATTCTGAAAATCCTAGGGCCCCTAAGAATTATGTTATATCTACTCTGCCTGTGCTCTATAAACAAAACAACAAAGTGTGGATGACAGCCACATCTGTTTATAGCATGGTTTATTGAATATTTTAATCCCACCATTGAGACCTACTGCATAGAAAGAAAAAGATATCTTTCAAAATATTCTTGCTCATTAACAGCACACCTAGTCACTCAAGAGCTTTGGTGGAGATGTACAAGGAGACCTGTGTTGTTTTCATGCCTGTTAACACCCGTTCTTCAACTTATGGATCAAGGAGTAATTTTTACTCTCAAGTCTTATTATTTAAGAAATACATTTTGTAAGGCTATAGCTGCCATAGTTGGTGATTCCTCTAATGGATCTGGGCAAAGTAAATTGAAAACTTTCTGGAAAGGATTCACCATTCTAAATATCATTAAGAACAATTGTGATTCATGGGAGGAGGTCAAAATAGCAACATTAGTAGGAGTTAGGAAAAAGTTGAATCTAATCCTTATTAATGACTTTGAGGGGTTTAAGGTGTCAGTGGAGGAAGTAACTGCAAATGTGGTGAAAATAGCAAGAGAACTAGAATTAGAAGTGGAGCCTAAAGATGTGACTGAATTGCTACAACTTCATGATAAAACTTAGACAAGGAGTTACTTCCCATGGATGACCAAAGAAAGTGCTTTCTTAAGATGGATCTACTGCTGGGGAAGGTGCTCTGACCACTGTTGAAATGACAGCCAAGGCTTTAAAACATTACAAAAGTTGATAAAGCAGTAGCAGAGTTTGAGAGGATCTATCCCAATTTTGAAGAATTTTGAAAGAAGTTATCCTCTGGGTAAAATGCTATCAAACAGCATCTGATGCCACAGAGAAATCTTTCGTGAAAGCAAGAGTCAATCAATGCAGCAAACCTCATTTTTGTATTATATTAAGAAAATGCCACAGCACCTGAACCACCACCACCCTGCTCAGTCAGCAGCCGTCAACATTGACAGAAGAGTCTCCACCGGCAAAAAGATTATGACTCACTGAAAGTTCGGATGATCCTTAGCATTTTTTAGCAATAAAGTATTTTTTAATGAAGGTATATATACTTTTTTACATATAATGCTATTGCACACAATATACTACAGTACAGCGTAAACATAACTTCTAAAAGCACTGGGAAACCAAATCATTTGCGTGACTCACTTTATTGCAATATTTGCTTTATTACAATGGTGTGTAACTAAACCCACAATAGCATCAAGGTATGCCTGTATAGATACAACTAAAGCCCTAGCTGCTAGGTATTTACAACTCAAATCCCATATATTCCAAAGCCTTTCTAGAGTTAACCACTTAGAATTAATCTCTCCTCTTTTGCACCTTCAAAATGAATTGTCCATACCACAATTAGAGTTTTTATCATATTATCAGGGTGTGGTTACTTATATATCATTCTCATTATTTGTGACTCTGATCCAAAAATTTACTGTCATTTTTCTTTCTCTCCTAGCACCTAACATACCACATGCTCAAATAAATGTTCAAAATGAGATGGGACGTAGCTTCCAAGAGGGGCAGTTCTACAGGCCCAGGTTAAACTATTAATAACACAGCTTTTCCAAAGGCTAGTGTCCTATCCACAACATAGTACAATGTCTCAAGCCCACAGAACCCCAAAAATGGGGAGAAACTGTCCCTAGAGAAATGAAATAGAGGAGTAGAAAAGGATGTGGGATCCAGTTAAGGGACACTCTAGCAAGAACAAGGAAGTACTCACTCTCCCAGAATTTCCTCAAATACCCCATTCTTGAGTAAAGAATCTACAACTCTGCCACTGTAGCTGCCCTAGTTGAATGTGAAGTGGTAAACCATGATTATCCCCCACCACATATACTATAATAAAAGTGTAAGTCATGTTCAAAGCTCTTCCATATATATTACCACATTTCATTCTTAGGTACACTGTTAGGCACGGTAGGGTTTTGTTTTGTTTTTTTAATTTTATAGATGGAGAAAGACAGTCACAGAGATTAATTTTCCTAAGGCCACATAGGCTTATAGTTTATGGCAAAGCTGAAACTGTAATTCAGGTCTCTTTAACTCCTATTTCAAAATTGGAGGTGTCGACTACACTGCCACTGTGGTAGGAGTGAGACTTCCAAGCCATGTCTACCATTTACTATTCCTACTCCAGTTTGGGCTGGGATGGGGAGGGCAGCAAGGAGCTCCTGATGTGGAAGCAGGGAAAGTTCAGGTGAGGCAAGGAGAGGGAGGAGGCAGCAAAGGTACGAGCCCTGGGTGTTGGATTTATTGTGACTAGCAAATTCATATTCCCGTAGAAGCACAGACTCTTTTCCTCTAGAAGCAGAAACTTTGCTCTTTTAAGACAAACCTTCAAAGATCACCAATAATGAGAACTAGTCAAGTCAAGTAAAAGCGAAGGAGTCTATGCTGGAGTGCAGGAATGAGAGAGCTCCTGGAACCCATTCAGAGGTCACTGTTTCAGTGAGGGTGGAGAAGAACTGTCCATTTCTCAGAAAGAAAGAAAGTCAGGGTCCTTTGAGGTCTCAAAATATGTAACCTCCAGACATTTATCCTTGAGAGAAAGTGCTATCTCTTGACTAAAATCCAGGATGTCCAGCCACAGACAGCAACGACTTTTTATGAACAAGGCTTGCTGACAAGTATGCTTAATTCAATGTTGTGACACGTTATGGGAATTGCCCAACTCCTGTGGTGATATTATGGTAGGCTGGATAAGAAGGATGTTCCAAAATAGAAGGCCAGGCTGTTCATAAAAACTTTTTGACTCTTTGGCATTTGGTATGAAAAGGCAGGTGTAGTGGGAGGAGTATGTATACTAGGCCAACATGTAACAGATGTAAATAATACATTTGAAAATGAGAGAGAAAATACTGATTTGTACATAAAATTTACTAAATGCTAAATAAGTCATCAAAGTGAGCAGGTAAAGAAAAAGTCAAAAACTAAAAAAACTCAAAGAAGAGTCAAAGAAATCTATAGTTTGAGGGAAAAATTAAAAAGTAAAACAAAATGATGTCAAGAGATGAATGAATATTGAGAGGGGAGGAAAAACAACAAGGCTCTGCTAATAAATACCTGCTCATCATAGAAATATCTTTACTGTTTAACCTTAGTTGTAAGAGTACTGCTATGGTCTAAATGCATCCCCCACCAAATTCATGTTAAAACATAATCTGAAATATAGTGATTTAAAAGGTGGGGTTTGGGGGAGATGATGATGTATCCGGAATTGGTGGGTTCTTGGTCTGGCTGACTTCAAGAATGAAGCCGCGTACCCTCGCAGTGAGTGTTACAGTTCTTAAAGATGGTGTGTCCGGAGTTTTTCCCTTCTGGTGTTCGGATGTGTTCTGAGTTTCTTCCTTCTGGTGTGTTTGTGGTCTCGCTGGCTTCAGGAGTGAAGCTGCAGACCTTCACCGTGGGTGTTACAGTTCTTAAGGCGGTATGTCTGGAGTTGTTCATTCCCCCCGATAGGTTCGTGGTCTCGCTGGCCTCAGGAGTGAAGCTACAGGCCTTCGCAGTGAGTATTACAGCTCATACACATGGCATAGACGCAAAGAGTGTGCAGAAGCGAAAGAACAAAGCTTCCACAGCTGGAAGAGAACCCAAGCAGGTTGCCACTGGCTGGCTCTGGCAGCCTGCTTTTATTCCTTTATCTGGCCCCACCCACATCCTGCCAATTGGTCCATTTTACAGAGAACTGATTGGTCCATTTTACAAAGAGCTGATTAGTCCTTTTTTTTTTTTTTTTTTTTTTTTTTGAGACAGAGTGTCACTCTGTCGCCCAGGCTGGAGTGCAGTGGCCCTTTCTCAGCTCACTGCAAGCTCCGCCTCCCAGGTTCACGCCATTCTCCTGCCTCAGCCTCCCAGTAGCTGGGACTGCAGGCACCCGCCACCTCGCCCGGCTAGTTTTTTTTGTATTTTTTAGTAGAGACGGGGTTTCATCGTGTTAGCCAGGATGGTCTCGATCTCCTGACCTCCTGATCCACCCATCTCGGCCTCCCAAAGTGCTGGGATTACAGGCTTGAGCCACGGCGCCTGGCCGGGTCCATTTTACAGGGTGCTGATTGGTGCATTTTCAATCCCTGAGCTAGACACAGAGTGCTAGACAGAAAAGTTCTCCAATTCCCCACTAGGTTAGCTAAATACAGAGTACCGATTGGTGTATTTACATACCTTGAGCTAGACAGAGTGCTGATTGGTGCCTTTACAATCCCTTAGCTAAACACAAAGATTCTCCAAGTCCCCACTAGCCTCAGGAGCCCAGCTGGCTTCACCTAGTGGATCCCGCACCAGGGCTGCAGGCAGAGCTGCCCAGAGCTACCTGCCAGTCCTGAGCCGCGCCTTCACTCCTCAGCCCTTGTGCGGTCGATGGGACCAGGCGCCACGGAACAGAGGGTGGCGGCCGTTGGGGAGGCTCCAGCTGCACTGGAGCCCACCGCCGAGGGCGGGGCTCCGACATGGCGGGCTGCAGGTCGGGAGCCCCGCCCCACGGGCGGCTGAGGCCCAGCGAGAATTTGAGCGCAGTGCATGTGGGCAGGCAGTGCTGGGGGGCCCAGCGCAACCTCCGCAGCTGCTGGCCCCGGTGCTAAGCCCCTCACTGCTCTGGGCCGGCATGCGGCTCACTCCCAGTGCGGGGACCGCGGAGCCCGTGCCCGCCGGAACTCGCGGGGTCCTGTGAGCGCTGCGCCCAGCCCCGGTTCCGCCTGCGCCTCTCCCTCCACACCTCCCGGCAGGCAGAGGGAGCCGGCTCCGGCCTCGTCCAGCCCAGGGAGGGGCTCCCACAGTGTAGTGGCGGGCTGAAGGGCTCCTCAAGCGCCGCCAGAGTGGACGTCGAGGCCGAGGAGGCGCCGAGAGTGAGGGCTGCTAGCACATTGTCGCCTCTCAATGAGATCATAAGGGCTCCACCTTCATAGACAGAATCAGTGCCCTTATAAAAGCAGCCTGAAGAAGCTTGTTCATCCCTTCTACCCTGTGAGGACACATAGAAGGTGCTGTCTGTGAGGAATGGGTCCTCACCAGACACCAAATCTCCTGGCACTTTGATCTTGGTCTTCCCAGCCCCTAGGATCATCAGCAACAAATTTCTGTTTTTTTATAAATTACCTAGTGTAAAGTATTTTGTTTGTTAATAGCAACCGGAACTAATGAAGACAAATACCATTTCATAATTTTAACTATTATTCCCTTTTGCTTCGGTGGGTTTAAAATGCAGGCCGAGTGCAGATGCTCACACCTGTAATCCCAACACTTTGGGAGGCTAAGGTAGGAGGATTGCTTGAGCCCAGGAGTTCAAGATCAGCCTAGGCAACATAGTGAGACCTCATCTCTACAAAAAATAAAAAATTAGGCATGGTAACACACACCTGTAGTCCCAGCTCCTCAGGATTGTGGGAGCCTGGGGAGGCTGCAGTGAGCCATGATCATGCCACTGCACTCAGAGTGGGCAACAAAATGAGACTCTGTATCAAAAAAAAAAAAAAAGTACAAAAAAGTATGGCTTTTGCAATAGGAAATCTTAATAAAATACGTAATTTATTGGAATGTTGGGACTATAGATAATTTTTAAGATTAAATTGTTCTAATATTGTTTGGGATATTTGTGTGTGAATATATTTACCTGTGTGTGTCTCTATATATTTATGTAATACACATATATTTGTATGTAAGTATATATAATATACATTTTACTATTTAATTGTATTGTGTATATTTAAGGTATACAACATGATGTTATGAGATACATAGAGTAAAATGCCTACTATAGCAAAACAAATTCGCATATTTATCTTCTCAAATAGTTACCCATTCTCCCCCACTGTGGCAAGAGCACCAATATTCTACTCATTTAGAAAAAATCCTGACTACAATACACTATTAGTAACTGTAATGCTCATGTTGTGCTTTAGACGTCATACCTGTTCATCCTATATATCTGCTCCTATGTATCCTTTGACCTACATTTTCCCATTTGCTCTTCCCAACCCCAACCCTGGTAACCACTGTTTTATTCTGTATCTGTATATTTGACCTTTTTTGTTTTAGATTCCACATTGAAGTAAGATCATGCAATATTTTTCTTTTTGCATCTGGTTTATTTCCCTTAGCATAATGTCCTTCAGGTCCATCTATGTTGTGGCAAATGGAAAAATCTCCTTCTTTTTTTAGGCTGAATAATATTCCATTGCATATACATACCACAGTTTCTTTATTCATCTGTTCATTAATGGACACCTAGGTTTTTTCCATAGATTGGGTATTGTGAATAATGCTGCAATGAAGATGAAACTGCACATATCTTTATGAGGCGCTGATTTCATTTCCTTTGGATACATACCCAGAAAAGGAATTACTAAGTCATATGGTCATTCTATATTTAATTTACTTAGGAACCTCCATACTGTTTTCCATAATGACTGCACCAGTCTGCATTCCCACCAACAGTGTACAAGGGTTCCCTTTTCTCCACACCCTCACCAACATTTGTCTCTTGTCCTTTTTATAATAGCTATTGTCATGGGTTTGAGGCAGTATCTCACAGTGGTTTGCATTTGCATTTCTCTCATAATTAATGATATTTAGAACCTTTTCATATACCTGCTTACCATTTTTGTGTTGTCTTTTGGAGAAATATCTATTCAATATATAACAGGTTATATGTTTTATCTATATAAACAGGTTATATATTTTCTTGCTATTGGGTTGTGTGAGTCCTTTTTTTTTTTCAATATTAACCCCTTATCAGAGATACGGTTTTCAAATATTTTTCTCCAATCCATAGGTTGCCTTTTCACTTTGTCAATTGTTTCCTTGGCTGGGCAGAAGCTTTTTAGTTTAATGTAGTCCCAATTTTTTATTTTTGCTTTTGTGGACTGAGCTTTCAGTTTGATACCCAATAAATCATTGCCAAGGCCAGTGTCAAGGATCTTTTCCCCTATATTTTCTTCTAGAAGTTTTATGGCTTCAAATCTTGAATGTAGGTCTTTTACCTATATTGAGTTTATTTTTGTGTAAGATAAGGGTCCAATTTCATTCTTTTGCAGGTGGAAATCCAGTTTTCCTAGCATTATTTATTGAAGATACTATCTTTTCCCCATTGTGGACACTTTCTTCTTGTCAATACATAAATATATTCACACATACATGTTATTAAAAATATTACAACTGTTGAATCTTAAAAATTATAGTCCCACCATTTCAATAAATTACAAATATTAATACTTCCTATTTCAAAACTTAGTTGATCACATGTGTTCAGATTTACTTTTGGGTTCTTTTTTCTGTTCCACTGATGTATGTGTCTATTTTTATGCCAGTACCATACTGTTCTGATTACTATAGCTTTGTAATATAATTTGGTCAGGAAATGTGATGCCTCCAACTTTGTTTTTATTTCTTAGAATTACTTTGACTGATTGTTTGAGGTATTTTGTGGTTTCATAAGAATTTTAAAGCCAGGTATGGTAGCACATGCCTGTAGTCCCAGCTACTCGGGAGGCTGGAGTAGAAAGATCGATCACCTGAGCACAGGAGTTAAAGGTTGCAGTGAGCTATAATCATGCCACTGCACTTCCAGCCTGGGTGACAGAGCAAGACCCTATCTCTATTAATAATAATAATAATAAAGAAAAAAGAATGTTAGGATTATTTTTTCTATTTCTGTGAAGAATGCCAGTGGAATTTTCATAGGGATGGATTGAATTTGTATATTGCTTTGGGTAATGTGAACATTTTAACAATATTAATTATTCCAATCCATGAACATAGAATATCTTTCCATTTATTTGTATCCTCTTCAATTTCTTTGATCAATGTTTGATAGTATTCAGTGCACAAGTCTTTCACCTCATGGGCAAAATTTATTTCCAAGGTTTTTTTTACATATCCTAAATGGGATTATTTTCTTGATTTCTTCTTCAGGTAGGTTATAATTTATGTAGAAATGCCATGAATTTTTATATGTTGATTCTGTATCCTGTAGCTTTACTGAATGCGTTTATTAGTTCTAACAGGTTTGTTTGGTGAAGTTTTTGAGGTTTTCTATATATAGGATCATTTCATCTGCAAATTGAGATAGTTTTACTTCTTCCTTTCCAATCTGGATACCTTTTATTTCTCTTTCTTGTCTGGTTGCTCCTGATAGTAATTCCACCACCATGTTGAATAGAAGTGGTAAGGGTAGGCAGCCTTGCCTTTTACCAAATCACAAAGGAAAATCCCATTAATTATTATTTCAGCTGTGGATTTTTCATAAATGGCCTTTATATATAATTATATTCATATATTATGTATAATGTAATTATAATATGTGTAAAAGTATATACACATATACTTTTCTTTAAGAGTACTGGCAGAGACCTAGAGATCTTAAATTAAGCAGGTTGTGAACTTTAGGTTCACTAAGCTAAACAGAATAATAATTTAGCTAAAGAAATAAATTGTTGGGAAGGATAATTGACTGGGTCACTGTAAGGATTATCTCCTGACTGGTCAAAAAAAACAGATGCAGGGAACTATTAAAAGTGGCACCTTGTCTTCACCCACCCCCATCCCTGCCACCCTCAGATGTTAGTCATTGGGAAGTAAAGTAAGAAGGAGCCAAGCCAAGCTCTTCAATTCTGAAGAGGAGCATTTGGAAAGTCACAGGCCATAACTAATTAAAACAACCCAATAGAAAAACCACCACCTCCTTTCTGATAAAGGGGAAGAAATTAAAGACTTACATACAGGGTCTATTATGTATTGAGTATGTGTGCACATGTATGTGTTTTAATGCAAAGTTAAATTAAGTTCTAAGCCAGACAAGTAGAACCTAGAAGCAAATTTGTGACCGAAAAGAAGTCAAAATGAATTGTATTTTATCCAGAGAAGTAAATCTATTTTTATTTATTATTACTTCTTGACTCTTTAAAAAAGAAAAAAAATTGTTATAGCTTTCTGTTAAAATCAGGCATAAAATAATAATGTTGAAATAGAAATTAAAACCAGAAAAGAAGAAAGAAACAAATATTCTGACCACAAAGGATAATTGAGTTACCGTGATTGAGCTCTACGCATGGCCCCAAGCTTCTTGGCAGTCAAGAGCAAAAGGAAAACACAGCAAGTTATATAATATCAGTGAAAGAAAGCACACAAATTCTTCAAAGGAGAAAACCTTTGTTTCTGGTAATAAATTTTCCAAAAAGCATTGACTGCCAAACTAAACAATAACTGATAACAGTTGAGGTCTTATGGAAGGAGTTGCTTGTATTTGTATTTCTTAAAGATTACTATATTTTATCTTGACTGAAATTTATTATTCAACTCTAACTTATGAGAGGCCAATATGTATGCTAGTAATGGTATAATTGTATTGCTGTGGAAAAATGTATAAGAACATGGACAATATGTTTAAGTCTTACTTTCTCCCAGTTATTTATAAGCAAACTTTACATTTTAATTGAAGTCAGATGCCAGTCCTTGGTGGCATCCAATAAAATTGTTTTTCACCTTCAAACCTACCCAGGGATATAAGGAACTGCTACTATCTTCATAAGTAAGTGAGCATTCAAAAAGAATCATCGTGACAATGGGATTTTAATGTAGCTTTGATATTTTACTATAGTCCAAAGCCATGGGAGGGTATTGTTTCCATTTTAATGCCAAATGTAGGGGAATGGGTTTATTCTTGTTTCATAGAATGATAGAGAGAAATGTCTCTGCAAAAGTGAACATTGGTACATGGGGAAAGATTATAGAAAAGATTAAGGAGTGAAAGATAAAGGCTTTTACCAAAAGACAAAACAAGAACATGCAGATATCAACAAAAGGCTGCCAACAGACACTTAGGAAGGATGCAGGAAAGAGGTAACAGCAGATTTTCAAGGAAAAGATGAATTTTAGAAAGAAATGATGAAAATTGCTGAAAATCCTGCTTTAAAAGCAGTACTAAAGAACAAACAGGAAAACAACTTACAGAGACTACAGGAATTCTGGGAGAGTCAAGGGGTTACTTAGGGCTTAAGGAAAGGTGCATAATGGTAGAATATATATCATGTTTATATTATGTGAGAACAGGAGTAGTTACATCCACATGAGGAAGCCTTGTGAGTATTGCTGCCACAGTCAAATAAAGTAGGAACAAAAGGAATCCTGTAGGTAATTCAGTACAGGAATAAGGAAAGATAAGACAGAGATGGTGAAAAACAGCACCATGGATAGAATGAGCATGAATTTGGAGTTAGACTCACTTGGATGTGAATCCCTTTTTTGCCACTCACTAGTTCTGTAATAGGAGACAAGTTATAAGACTTCCAGCCTCAGTTTCCAGAATTATGAGGAAAGTGAAAAGGAACAATGTGAAAAATACCTAACAGTGCATTCCATAAGAAAGATTACTGATGCATTTATAGAGCACTGAAGGCAGGGTGGGAGAGAGAGGAAGCAAGAGAAGAAAAGGAAAAGGATCCCTGGAATCTCTACTTAGGGAGCCTATAAAGAAATATAGAGCCCGGGAGGCCCAGCCTGCAGTAAGCCATGATAGCACCACTGCACTCAGCCTGAGCAATAGCGTGAGACCCTGTTTGAACAAAATAAGAATAAGAAAAAGAAAAAGTATAGACAGCCAAATGAGATAGAGGAGAAAGCCCATGCTCTTATATACCATTAGAAGTCTTAGAGTGGAAATGACCCTAAGAGATTATTGAATTCAATTCCCATTTTGAAGATAATTAAACTGAAGCTCGAAGTGGCACTAGCTCAAGTTCACACTGCAAGTTTTCAGTAGATCTCTTCTCTGGAAAAAACCTATCATTATTTTAGCAAACAAAATTAGTATTAGGCAAGGTTGGGTGGTTTATCTGTGGCCATAGATAAGGGATGAGTGTTAGCCCTGGATGGTCTAAATTTTCAAAACTTGTTATCTGAATTTTTTACCTTCTTTTGGCCTAGTCACTTAAAGACTATCTCCTAAATTTAATGGATAGTTTCATATTCTAATTAAATGTAAATACAAATCTGAAGGATCTATTGAACATTTTGTTCATTGTAAGACTCCCAAGACTGGGCATGTAGCTCTTTGGAGTAAGTGATTATTACCCCCTTTGTTATTTTAGCCGCTGCCTCTGAAAACAATTTAGCCCAGACTTGTCAATTAATACCGGAATCATTAGTTCTTGGCAGCTATGGCTTCTTGATACCTTTTCCTCTATTCTAGCCAAATCCTAGCAGCTATAATCACAGAGATTCTTTTCAATGTTCTGTAACTGGGTTGTCATTTTTAAATTGTATCCAGAAAGAGTATTTCTCAAAGGAAAAAATAAAAGCCTTTTTTTAATGAGGAAAATAAATCATGTTCCAGCCAATGAGACATATTGTTGAATGTGTTTCTTTGTAGAGAGTGTAAGAATTTGTTTCAGTTCTTTCTTTTATTGTTGCAAACTTCAAATCACTAAAAAAAAAAAGTACTTGGAATGTGATTTTAGTTTTTGTTTATTTTTTCATCAGCATATGCAACTAGATATACTCAGGTTGATTTCATCTTAGGATAATGTCAAAGGTACTTGGTTTTACTTTTTAACCACATTTCTCACTAACTAGATGTTTTTAGTCCCTTTCCATCTTTGCAGAGAAGTGTCAGATTCCCCTAGCTTCACCAGGAAGTTCAACATCTAAAGAAGGAGATAATACTTAAATAGTTTGAGGTAATTACTAACACAAGAAAAGGTATCATTCCGTCTTATTTAATGAGTAAATTATTAAGAAATTTAGTCAGTAAATGCTGAAATAAGAAGAGGGATGTAAGATGATAAAGGAAGACTTACACCACCACCATCAGCAGCAGCAGCAGCAGCCCCAGCATGACCATCACCTTCACAGGCTACCTTAAACACTTCACATACAGTAACTCATTTAATTTTTACAACAACCTGTGAGATAGGTCATATTATCCTCACCTACAGATTAGGCAATTAGAGCTCAGAAAGGTTAAGTGACTTGTCCAGGGTCACACAACTAGTAAATGGCAAATTAGAGATTTGAATCGAGACATAGCTTCAGAGTCTAAATCCAAAGGAGGCTCAAGAAAAACAAAGTTTGATCTGAGTCTTAAAGGATGAATAAGATTTCACTAAATGCAAAGGAGATTGGTGGCAAAAGGTATGAAGCAAAAATAAAAAGGTAAAGAGTCTACTCCAGTCTGCCTGGAGTAGAAAAAATATAAGATTGGAAAGATAAGCTGGTACCTCT
Source organism: Macaca fascicularis (assembly GCF_037993035.2). Lineage (NCBI taxonomy): Eukaryota > Metazoa > Chordata > Mammalia > Primates > Cercopithecidae > Macaca > Macaca fascicularis. The sequence continues at coordinate 152,343,539 of NC_088379.1, forward strand.
TACTGGTAACCAAAACAAACAAACAAAAAAACACTGAAATTCTTCAGCAAAAAATAGACAAGTCAAAAATGACATTTTTTCTGTTCTATGCTGTTTATTTGTAAATATCAGTTTTTGTTATAAAGTTAACACCTGCTCATTTAAAATATCCCAACAATATAGAAGAACATATGATAGAAAACAAAGTTTTAAAAAGATGAATCTGGCAAGAATGTGCAAGATAGATCAAATGACTAGAGGACTAGGCAGCAGATCTTCATGATAAGCCAGATTTGTAGATATAAAGGCTTGAACAAGTGGTAATGAGAAGAAAATGATAAATGGGAAATAGTAAAAGAGAAGTGTCAGATCTCGTCCATTGAATGAACCTGAGGAATCAGAAAAAAGAAGATTTACATATGGCTTTGAATTAAACCTGGAAAGATTGGAATATGATGTTACTCTTGCCAGAAATTGGAAAGCTGATTCTGCAAAGACAATGTTAAATTTAGTTAATCATTTCCCTGAAGTCATTGGTTCTCCTACACAAATGACTCTTCGTTGTATAACGTCAGTCTCCAACAATCCAAGTTGGTGTTTCCCAAAGCTTAGTCCTTGACCCTCTTTTCTTTTCTAACCTTTACCCTGCAGACAATGGATCATTCTTGTAGCTTCAATGTTCACTTCTGTGTTCATAATTCCTTAATTCTATAGCTATATCCAACCTTAGCCTATCTTCATAGTCATTATCTACTCTGGTGTGCTAAGGCTGCCACTTGAAGACACATCCACCATTTTATATTAACATATTCTCAAATAAGTGAAGTAATGGCACACCAGGTGAGGAAGACTACAAGGCACTTTACTGCTAACCCATATGCTCAGTAGATCTTGATCATAGCAATACATTAGAAAAAACTATAAGGCATTTAAAATTCACGCATGCCCAGCCATACTCCAGAATCTCTAGCAGAAGGTTATGAATGTATATGTTTAAAAACCTTCGTGAGTCTTTCTATTGTAAAATGAGGGTTGAAAATCACTGACCTGTGATGAGATGATCAATAGAGCTACAGCTCAAAGTCAGGAAAAACCAAATAGAACAATCAGAAGTTGGAGTGAGGTTGCAGAACAGAGCTCAGCTCTTGGATGAATCAACCTCAGGAAATATGTAAAGGAAACAAAAGATTAGATATGGGTTGCCCAGTCAAATGCAGGGATTTTGGACAATCATAAGAAATATAGGAGGTGTTATAGCTTAGAACAACAGTTTTGCAAGTGCGATCCCTAAACTAGCAGTTTCAGCATCACCTGGAAATTTAGAAATGTAAAAGTCCTGGACCATACCTGGCCTATGAATCCAAAACTCTGGTGGTGAGTCCCAGCAATATGTGTTTTAACAAGTGTTCCAGGTGGTGGTGATGCATGCTAATATTAAAGAACCATTGGCCTAGAATCCCTGAGCATGGACAGAAGGAAAGGACCTAAGTAGAGAGTAGGAGATCTGAAGAGCTGAAGTTGTTTCCAGGATTACAGGGAATTCTTTTTTTTTTTTTTTTTTTTTTTTTTTTTTTTTTTTTTTGACACGGAGTCTCGCTCTGTTGCCCAGGCTGGAGTGCGGTGGCATGATCTCGGCTCACTGAAAGCTCCACCTCCCGGGTTCATGCCATTCTCCTGCCTCAGCCTCCCAAGTAGCTGGGACTACAGGCACTCACCACCATGCCTGGCTAATTTTTTTGTATTTTTAGTAGAGACGGGGTTTCACTGTGTTAGCCAGGATGGTCTCAATCTCCTGACCTCATGATCCACCCACCTCAGCCTCCCAAAGTGATCACAGAGAATTCTTACCAATTAACCATGTTATATGCCTCAAAGGAACTTTCATCTAACACTAAAGAATTGATATCATACAGATGCTATTCCTGACAGCAATGCAATGAAGTTAGAAATCAATAACAAAAATATGTAAAAAATAAAATTAGAAACTAAAAATCATGATTTTAAATAATTCATCAAGGAGATAAAAATCATACTAGAAATTATAAAATACTTAGAACTGAATGTTGACAAAAATACTACATATCACATTTGCACAACATAAAAAAATGATGGTTAAAGGGGCAATTATAATCTTAAATATGTACATTAGAAAGGATCAGAAAATGAATGGATTAAGATTGCAAACACAGATGAAATCTGCCATTTTCTAAATCTATAAAAATTAACTCAAGAAGAAATACTAAACCTGAATTGATGTATAAATATAGTTCTGAAAGATGGATCCAGACCAGAGACAGTAATACCTGGGAACTTGTTAGAAATGCACCTTCTCAGAGCCCACCCATACCTTCTAAACTAGAAACTTGGGGTGGCATCCAGCAACCTGTGTTTTAACAAGTCCTCCAGGTAATTCTGGTGCAGTTAAAACTATAAAGTCCACACTACAAAGGAAGCTACTAAAATCATTTCATCTCAATTTTCATCTCTGATTAACACCAGAGATCTTGCTTATAATCATTATGCATGTTTGAATGGGTTTTCATAGATGATGTTAGTGATAGTCATGATAATGTATATTGGCCAAAATATTTTGCCCCCACTTTGCATGAAGATGCTGTAAAACTCTGGCATGCCCTGTAGTCTGCACACTTCACAGTGGCACCCCAGCACCTCGAATTGCTCCTGTGTCCAGCTTTGAATTCAAGGACTGTGCCTCTAAAATATTGTCATGTTAGCCTTAGTGACATTTTCAAACAAGTTATGGCCAGAACACCTAAAACACAAAGATTTGAGATTTGTATAACTTTTTGGTGCCTGCTTTCTGTAAATAAAAGTTGTATATATTTAAGAATTTGCTCTGAAACTTGCTTTTATTATAACCTGGTAATGAGGTGGTCAACGAATGGCAAGCCTCCATGTGCTTCTCTTCACGGCTTAGAACCTAAGAGTCATACATGACCAAGTTCACATTAAGTGGATTGGAAGAGAGAATGGGGAAAGAAAAATTGGACACAATGAGAACAGACAATTCTTTTAAGGGATTCTATAAAGGAGACCAGAGAAATAGGGCTTTAGCTGAAGGGGAAAACAAAGTCAAGAAAGATTATTGCACTCTTTCCAAGTACTCGATAAGTAATCCTCCTATCTTTTTTCTTTTTAAATAAATATTCAGCCAGCCATGGTGGCTCACGCCTATAATCCCAGCTTTGGGAAGTCAAGGTGGGAGGATCTCTTGAGCCAGCCCAGGAGTTCAAGACCAGCCTAGGCAATATAGGGAGACCTCATCTTTACAAAAAATGTAAAAATTAGCCAAGAGTGGTATGCACACCTGTAGTCTCAGCTACTCAGGAGGCTGACACAGGACAGGAGGGTTGCTTGAGCCTAGGAGGTTGAGTACTGCAGTGAGCTGTTATCACCACTGCACTCCAGCCTGGGCAACAGAGCAAGACTCTGTCTCAAAAAAAAAAATTAAAAATAAAAAAAATTTTTAAAAAAAGCTCTCCCCAGTACATTGCAAGTACAGTCATCCTCCAGTAACTGCGGAGGATTGGTTCTAGGACCTCTATTTGGATACAAAAATCCATGCTTATTCAAGTCCCAAAGTCAGTTTTCACATCCTGTGTATTCTATTTTTAAGCTGCATTTGGTTGCAAATGTGGAACCTGCAGATAGGGAGGGCCTACTGTACTGACCATATTTATTGAAAAAATCCCTGCCTAACTGGACCAGCATGCTTCAACTGTATTACCAAAAAAAAAAAAAAAAGAGGGAAAGAGAGAGCTTATGATGCTCAAAAACATTAAGATGTTTTAAATTAATTCACATTCTTATTCTGCTATGTTCTACATTTGAATGTGCACATATGCAATCTATTTATCATCCAAACGGTTTGGTAAATTAGGAAGTATATTTAGACCAATATAATCAGTTTTTAAATGTCTAGAGTTTTAGCCACTGGAAAACAGGGCCATCTTAGGCATTCTATTCCCATCTGTTATTCTGTTCCACTTCTACAGAATGTGATTCCCCTTCAACCACCACAAACAAACTTTCAACAGGTTTTGTTCTGCCGAGTATTCTGTTTCCACAGCTTCAGGTCACAAGAAGGTTGGATAGGAGAGAGGGATTGTTTTGATAATGAGTCCTTCTCTTTTCCCAAAGACTTAATCCTGATTAGAATGCTTAATTTTCTTCTGCAATAAATATGCCCCAAGGTTCTTTTCCCTGGCAAATTAACCAGGCACAATTTTTTTCATGGTCTGACTTCAAAAATTTTTCTTTTACAATTCCCTGCCTGGCAGAATTCTCAAGTTGAAGACTGACTCGCACACTCAAATCAGACTTCCTGATTTGGCATTCTGATGAAAAAAAGCTAGTCTCTTCAGGTAATACTAGTTATAAGGAACTAACCAAGGGAAGGTGACTACTAAATATCTAGAATTCTAGGGAAAAAGGCTTACCAAGTCAAAATAAATTAAGTATACTTAGACAAACACATTCTAAGCATTTCTAACCCACCATCCAGATGTTTCTGTGAAAACATCTCCAAATTATTTCCTTTTGGGAACCATAATTTTGAAACATTAATGCAAACAAACTCTACTTTTCATCAGATTTAATGAATTGCTCTACTTCATTAAACAAATAACCTCTTATTCTGCATTTGTCATTTCCCATACATTAAAGCCTCATTTTTAACAATAAAAACAATAAATATTTGAATCCAAGGAGTCATCTCCAAGGAGGTCAAAAATTCTATTGATTTTAAAAATATGGATCTTTGTTGGAAGATAATCATTGATAAGGCATGAGAATACTTAATACTAACTTACATTTACCTAACTTTTGTTTCTTAAAGGCCCTTCACGTTCATTATGATATCTGATTGTCACAAGAAATGTAGGAGACAGGGAAAGGCAGGTATAATCATTACCATTTTGCAGATGAAGAAACTGAGTTCAGAAATTTAAAGGACTTGCTCAAGTTCCTGAAGCCAATGAGTGCCCAAGGCAAAACCCAATTACTGGACTCCAAACTCCAAACCCAATGGTCCTTTCATGACACCACTTAATGTCCCATTTGAGTAAGCAGAAGACAGTAGATCTCCCAATACTGTCCCTTTCTGAGGGTTTACATACCAATCCTTTGCCGATTGATTTAGTGACTGAATTCCAGACTGGCCTTACTGAGTGGGCTATCATAACGACCACAGCTTTTTTCTTTTTCTTTTTTCTTTTTTTTCTTTTTTTTCTTTTTTTTTGAGACAGAGTTTCGCTCTTGTCAACCAGGCTGGAGTGCAATGGAGCAATCTCAGCTCACTACAACCTCTGCCTGCTGGGTTCAAGCAATTCTCCTGCCTCAGCCTCCTGAGTAGCTGGGATTACAGGTGCCCACCACCATGCCCAGCTAATTTTTGTATTTTTAGCAGAGATGGGGTTTCACCATCTTGGCCAGGCTAAGTTAATGGTTCTAACGTAATAAAGACTCTAAAGATTTACCAGTGATTAAAAGAAATATTTCTAGTCAATACCACAATGTTAAAAATTTTTTTAAATCTCTAATATTAATTCATCAACAATAGAAAAAAAAAAGCATATGTTTGGTAGGAAAGAGACCATGCAAGAGTCTAATAAAATAATAGCATTTGCTATACAGAGCTTACAAAGCTTTCAGTCTAAGGTGACAGACTAAACACACATGTTTACTTCTTATTCCTTCCCAAACCCCATTTGAAAATATGAAACGATATGTCTTAAAGAATAAATCCCTAACAGCACTGGAAACAAGGAAAAGTATAACCAGTAGACCAGAAATCTTGAGGAAATAAAAAGCAGATGGTATCAAACTGATGGAAAATTCAAGGCAGAGAAAACTACAACACACAATAGGTGTGGGAATGACGTCTATGAATGAGACTCAGCTAGAGAGAAACTGCAAACTCTAAATACACAAATATGGGCAGGGCAAAGTGGATGATGAAATAATCAGAAAAACAAAGAAATACCTATAGAACAATCAAGCCAGCTGTGTCCCTGTCTATGGATATCTTTTGGCTAGACTATTCACTCTAGAGACTCTAGCTGGGCGGGACTGCTAAAATAAGGGAAGAAACAGAAGCACAGCAGACTCTGAGGTAACTCCAGACATCCACAATTGGCACATGCACACACACACACACACACTTTGTCTCTCTCTTTCTCTCTGTCACACACAAACACCCTGTCTCTCTCTCACACACACACACACAAACACACACACAAGGAGCAGAGTTCTAGTAGAAGATACTCAATTTACAATTATTAGAGCTAATGAGAGAGTGTCCTAAGGGGTCAAGATCCAAGGTAAGTATACCAAAATAATGCCATTACTATAAAACAACAATAACCCATTAAATGTCATAAAATTGCGTATTTATAATAACAATTAAAATTTATATATAATGTATTTAAGAATAATCAAATGAGAGATGTAAGAAAATTATTAAATATTTTTGAAAACTTTTTGTTAAAAAATCCTAATAAACATCAAAATACATTATTCCTTTGAGTATAGGAAGATTCCATTGGTAAAGATATTGATTGACCAAATTGATATCTATAAATTCAATGCAATTCAGATGAAAATCCAAACCATTTTCAAAGGAACTTGAAAAGTTGATTCTAAAGTTTACTTGCAATAGTAAATCTGACCCCCAAAAGAAGTGCTTAAAAATAAAAACAAATGAGAAATTTGCCCTAACAAATATTAAAACAAACTCTAATGCCATGCTAATTAAAACACAGAATCCATGTTAAAATATAGCTATATAGATGTAAACATGGATATGGATACAGATATACATACACACAAACACACACGCCCCTCCAGGATATGTCCAGTGTCAGCAATGGTGAAGGAAATCTATGAAACAGGACATAAATAAAGCCTTCTTTACCCTTGCACCTCAGTGCATCAGGATCAGCCAGAGTAATCCCTAGAGCCTGGAAGCTGATGAGACTGTGCAATTTAAGAACATTTTAAATACACTGTGGAGAATCCATAAAGATCAAATGCCTGTAACCTCTGAGTAATATTACGTGCAAATCTAATAGTAACAATGTGGTTAAGGGTGAACATCTAGTTATTTCTAATGAGGTGACACACTGTGCTTTCTTCAGGCACACATGAATTTTGACCTCGTATCAGGACCTAAGAAAACACTTGCCTTAACACTACTGAACTTGAGAGCATCTAATTTTTAGTTGTGTGAGATTGCCCTGTGCATTGTGGGATGGTTAGCAACATCCCTGGCCTCGTTTTTATAAACAAATCAGATTACCTCTTTCTCTTATTTGAAACTCTTCAATGATAGCTTCTCGGCCTTTCGGCTAAGATCAAGCATAGTATCAAAACCCTTCAATGACTTTCTGTGAATTTACAATAAATCTAAACTCTCTACTGGTGCTGTGGCTGCCACCCAAATCTTCAACTCCTAATATGAGTAGAACTGCCCTCCCCAGTTCACAGCTGTGACAACCAAAATGTCCCCTTGGCATAAAATTGCCTGCAGTTGGGAACCACTGCTATGAAAGATAAAGTACATTCAACGGTGCACATTGCCACATTGCAATATTGGTAACACAAATCTGAGATGGGCCCTCTATATTGCCCGACATGCTTACTTTATACACTAGTCAATCTCTCCTGGAGTCTAGGACTAGTGATAATTATTTCACCCCTTCTTTTTCTCAAACTTCCATCAATTCCTCCTCAATCCTCATTTTCAACTAGTGACTTTCCCTCCTATTTCACTATGAAAACAGAAGTGATCTGAAAATAACTTCCTCATTGTTCTACCACATAATCCACCAGCATTTGTGCCAGTACGTCTACATTCAACTTTTCCTCCTGTTACAATGACCAATCCCTCCCTATTCCTATGTAAGACCAGATCATTCACTGGGGCTATGAATTCAGCCCTTTTCCAGAAGCCGGCTGAAAGGTTAGTTTCTGCAAGTATAGCCCCTTGCTCTGCATCTTCAATTTCTGTCTCTCTCTCCTCTGAATCATTCCCATCAAAATACAAACATGCTGTGATACAACTCCCTTCTCTGCTCCCTTTATTGCAGTTCCTTCCAGAGGACTCTCTCCATTCACTGTCTGCATTTGATCAATACCCATCCTCTGAGCCATCTGCTTTTTTTCCTGCTAATGAACCCACTCGCGTCAAAGTCATCAAGACCCTCATCTTGCCTAACTGCCGAGAGTCCCCACCAATTTCTCAGCAGCATATGCCAAAATTGGTCATTTTTTTCATTAAACACTATCTTCCCATGTTTTCTGGGACACAACATCCTCCAGTTCTCTCACATCAGTAGCTATTTCTTTGATGTTTCCTTTCCCATCTCTTCCTCTTTTAGACCTCTTTCTGACCTCCAAGAGCTAGTGGCCCAGGCTCTGTCCTCACCTTCCTGTCCTCACTACCACACTCTTTCTAGATGACCTCATTCAGTTTCATGGCTTTAAATAACACAGATGATCTCCCTTCCACCAAAAAAAAAAAAAATGATATCTCTATCCAGGACAATTCCTCTGCTATTCAGAACCCATATGTCCAATTACCAACCACATATCTCCATTTAGATGTCTGAATTTGAAATCAGTATTTCAAACTTAGCATACATAAAGCTGAACCCTTGATGTAGCTCCTCCCTCCCCTAGTGCTCTACGTCTCAGTGAGTGAGAATATATACCTACTTGCTCCATCTCAAGACTTAGAAGCCATCCCTAACTCTTCACTACCTACATTCAATCCATTGGCAGCTCCTTAGCTCTCCCTCTAAATTCATCCATGATCTTACCACATCTCATAATCTCTGTTGCTACTCTCCTAGTTAGAGTGCTTATCTTTCCATTTGAAGTCCTGCAATGAGTCAGAGTGACATTTTTATACATATTAGATTATAGTTTCCTCTTATTCAAAACTCTCCAATGCTTCCCTCCAATTTAGAATAAATTCCAAATTCTTTACCACACTGTGGCTGCCACAGAACACACCGACTACAGGGAGCATGATTGACCAAAGGTCCCTGCCTCTCAGGACATTCTGATTCATTACTGTGTTTGCACCAAAGCCACATTTTCCACCAACTGCTCCCAGCCAGTGAATAATACTAAATCAGACTAATTCCTGGGAATCACAATACTCTTCTGATGGCCAACCAGAACTCAAGGAAGCATCAATGATCTTGCAGCACCTTCCTCACACTGCTCGGCAGTCCACACACTTCCACCCAATCTTCCTCTCTCCTCTGCCCAGGGCAGACTTACATTCCAGTATCACAGTCTCATGGCTCTCTTAGCCTTCACTAGATTCTCCCTATTTTCTGTCACCCACGTATTCACTTCATAAAATCCTACCACCGTTTTTTTTTGTTTGTTTGTTTTTTGTTTTTTTTTGACGGAGTCTCGCTCTGTTGCCAGGCTGGAGTGCAGTGGTGCAATCTTGAATCACTGTAACCTCTGCCTCCCAGGTTCAAGCGATTCTCCTGCCTCATCCTCCTGCATAGCTTCCACTTTTAATCTCATCTTCACATCTGATGTTTGGATAGCCGAGACCAACATGCACATCCACAAGGCTCTGTTTGATCTTCTTCCTGACCGCCTTGTCCATCTTGCCTTTATTTCTCTCTTCCTTACAAATACTATTCTATCGGCACTGCCCTTCATTTATCCCTTGCCAAGTGGTTTTGCCCAGGCCTTTTGTGCATGCAGATTTCTCTCCTGGATTGCTCTACTCTCAACCTTCGAATGGTTTACTCCCTCTTTCAGTCAGTTCTCTGCTCCAATGCCACACTCCAGCAAGACATTTCTAGATCATTCTTTTAAAAGAGCCCCCATCCCATCAGAATCTTTACCTACCCCGATTTACATTTCTTATTACATTTATCACTAAAATTTTGTTTCATATGTATATTTTGTCCAGTTGTCAATCATCTGACTCCTACTCTAGAATATAAGCTCCATAAAGGCAAATATACTCTTCTTGCCTGTAGGCCACTGCTGGCCTATAGAAGTTCAATAAAATAAAATTAAGCTTGTGAAATCAGTGATTTTGATGCTATATTCATGCAATTATAATTAACACATGGATGAAGCTGGAAACCATCATTCTCAGCAAACTAACACAGGAACAGAAAACCAAACACTGCATGTTCTCACTCATAAGTGGGAGTTGAACACTGAGAACATATGGACCCAGGGAGGGGAAGGTCAAACACTGGGGTCTGTTGGGGGTGGGGACAAGGGGAGGGAGAGCATTAGGACAAATACTTAATCACACCATGCTTAAAACCTAGATGATGGGTAGATAGGTGCAGCAAACCACCATGGCACATGTATACCCATGCAACAAACCTGCACGTTCTGCACATGTATCCCAGACCTTAAAGTAAAATTTTAAAAAATAAAATAAATAATTTTTTTAAGTCTATATTCTTTTTTTTAGTGCAGGAAAGGGCTGTAACTTTATTTGTATTTCCTCTTACACAAAACCATCAAAACAAGAACAGAGAAGGGCTGAAAATCTGTTCAAACCCCATGTTCTCAGGGATATTCCAGGGAGCTCTTGAAGCTGAGTTATTCCAGGGAGCTCTTGAGGTTCAGTGTGTAGCTTCAAATCCAGCACTAGTTCCTCAACCCCTGGCCTGAGGTCTTCACAGATTGGTGGCTTGAGCCCTGCAATTAATTCTAATCCCTTGCCCACCTTGATATAAGGCAGGAAAGCAGATTGAAATGCTCCTGTGTGATGGGCAAGGGGAATCACAGCCCATAGATGTACTGCATCTTCTGTGCTACAGGAGCAGAACCTGAAGCTGCTTCTAAGGCTCTAGACACTTGCACACAGGGCTAGAGGCCAATGGTATATAAGCGGCCTGTGGGGTTGTGAATAGCAGAACAGACTGGTGCTGTCACAGCCCATGGATACCACACCTTCTTGGAATTGCTGCATCACCAGAAATGCACACAGATGTCTGGCCTTCACGCACCATTATGGGCTGCTTAATAGGGAAGAGGATGGGAAACCATGAGAACATCCCAGGAGAGTGAGTCTCTGGACAGATACTCAGAGTGATGTCCTGATAAAGCACAGTCTCAACGTAGCCTGCAAAGCCATGCAGCACTGTATTCACCTCCATGGGAAACTCCAAGGTCCAGTAGCAGTTGTTGTCAATCGTAGGATCTCTGTTGGGATGGCTGAAGGTGAAACAGGGCTGGGATGCAGACAGCTGGTGGAAGTTGTGCAGTCGTACCATGTAAGGCACCTCAAACTGGGACTCGGGGTCGTGATCCTTCTCCCTACAGGCTCAGACCTCATCGTACAGCTTGGAGGAGGAGATGGGAGCCAGGAAAGAAGGGTACTCCCCCGGGGATGCACACACCTTTATGTTTCAGTAGGTGCTGGGCTCCATCCAGGCACTCGGGGACAATTCACTGTCAGCAAACAAGCGAATAAAGTCTATAGTCTTAAATTAAGACAGTACCTTATTCCAATTGTAGCACTATTATAATAATGTTTCATTTTAAAGCTCTGGTCTTATACTCTAGTAATGCAACTTATAGTTTATCATTGAGTGTGAGGAATTCTGATATCTGGTATCTGTCAACAAAGTGTCTGGAGGTCCAGTATCTTTGAAGGATGGGAATCTTCCATCTGTCTACTATTAAGCAACTACATTTGTAACTCCGAATGAATTGAGCATGCTGGAGAGGATAAAGGTAACACTCTGGGTTGGTCCTTTATTTTAAAGAACACAGTCAGTGAGAAGAAGTATGTGAAAGCATTTTGTAAGGTTTGTCATTGGGCACCTACTATGTTGTTTTAGAATAGCTCTAAGGTAAGTGGGAGCTTTTCCTAAAGTACATAGCCCTCAAATTTAACATTGGCCCTTTGGGGAAAGTAGGATCTCCTTACAATGATTCACCTTATGATGCACTTTTCAGAGAAACTGGTAAGGAAATGAGATATGCCTATACCTGTCCTACCTTTCTCACAGAAATAGTATGAAACTTTAAAAGTGTTGGCTATAATTGCATTTTGAAAAAATTAAGTGAACTAGATGCAAACTGCTATCAAAAAATTCAGTTCATATCCTGGAATATTCCATCCTAAGGTGGCCAGCATGCTATACATGGCTTTTAAAATTTGTGGGACCAAAGATTATACCTACAATATATGTTTCCATTATAAAATCCAAATAAGGAAAACAAAAAAGAACATAATTTAACAATCATTTCAGTAATCTAGAAGAGAGAGAATGGATATAGTCTAACCCCTAGACAGATGAGGGTAAGTGGACTCAGCTGGCCAAATCTGAAGATAGCCCACTAGTGAGGTGAGTCAGGTTGTGATAAAAGAATGAGAGTGTTTCTTAAACGGAATTGGGAGGGTATTCTGGTCAGAGCTAGTGGAATACGTGAAGGCTTGGAGGGAAGAGAGGGTGAAACTTGCATGAAAGTTATCAAATATATTTTTCTGACTCAACTCAAAGAGCATGCAGGCTCAAGGATAAGACTTACCTATGTCAACTAATAAATACAAACAAGTAGAATTTTACTTTGCAATGCTGATGGAGAGATGAGACCACCAGAAGTTTTAGTTTAATGTAGTTCAGGGTAGAAGAAAGTTAATGTCCTTGCAGGGTTCTGGAATGGAGGTGTAGATACAAGCCATTACAGCTGAATGTTGGTGTTTCCCCAGAATTCATATGTTGAAATTCTAACCCCAAGGTAATGGTATTAGGAGTGGCAGGGGGGCCTTTTGGGAGGTGATTAGGTCATGAGATGGACTGCTCACGAATGGGATTAGCACCCTTATAAAAGAGACCTGAGGGAGCTTGGCTCTCCCTTCCACCATGTGAGGACACAGAGAGAAGGTGCCATCTGTGAACCAGGAACCAAACACCTCACCAGACACCAAATCTGCCAGTGCCTTCATCATGAACTTCCCAGCCTCTAGAACTATGAAAAATAAATTTCTGTTTTTACAAGCCACGCAGTTTACCGTACTTTGTGAGAGCAACCCAAATGGACTAAGAAGCTAACAACATAACGGCTCTATGAATCCTGGAACTGGCTTTGAATAAAGATAGAAAGAGGGAATGGGAATGGAGTCTTTCATATGAACTCTCAAGTTAATTCCTATGAGGTATTAAGGATAAAGAAAATATTCTTGAGAACACTACCACAGCCAAAAAAAAAAAAAAATCTCCAATGAATAAAGCAGGTTTGGGTTTCAAATAAAAGAGTTTAGAATTTTGTTTAAAACAATGTGTAAAACTTTAGTATCTTCAAGAATTTGCTTTAAACAACGTCTAACACTTTAGTATTTTCAAGATATGATACTTCTTTAGTATCTCCAAGGCATGATTTTTTTAAGTCTCATGCAGACAGAAATTACAAACTGTAGCATGAGTAAACCTTGCCTGTAGTGACTAACATCAACATAGTATCACTAAAATGATGAGTAATAAAGCATAACCACATCCTCAAGACTCACCTATATCAGCATTTCCTAATGTGATTTAACTACAGAATGCTTTAGGAATCATAAAATGTTGATAAAACACCAACTAGAAGATATTTTGCACACTTTATTAAGAAAGAGCAAAAAATAAATGCTTCAAGAAAATATCAAAATCGAATCCATAGGTTTGAGAAGAAATAAACATTGAATAGATTCACAAATAAATTAAGTAGGAAAATGTTCTTATATTTTAGAGATACATAATGAAGTACTTGGGGTGAATGTCATGATGTCTATAATTTTCACAGTACTTCCACAGAAATATATACCTTTATGAAGCATATAAAGCAAACTGTGAACATTTTTTAATTCTTTCAAGCCCAAAGAGCAATTCATGAGGCAGTAAGTTGGAACAAAGCTACAGGGTCCAGAGTACAGCGGTATGTACAAAAATGTCTGCAAAATGTCATTTCAAGCCATAGAGAGCAAGTGTAGATGTTATTAAGGGCTGACTTATATCCCCCAAAATTTATATATTGTATTCCTAACCCCCAGGACCTCAGAATGTGACAATACTTGGAAATAGGGCCTTTAAAGAGGTAACTGAGGTAAAATGAGTCTGTAAGCAGGCCCCATCCAGTAGGACTGGTGTCCTTCAAAGAAGAGGAGGTTAGGACACAGACACTCACAGGATAGATATGCATGCTTACAGAAAAAAGACCATATGAGGACACAGGAAGAAGATAACCATCTCCTAGGCACAGAGCAAGATCTCAGAAAAAACAAACTTGCTGACACCTTGGTCTCGGACTTCCAGCCTTCAGAACTGTGAGACAAGCAATTTCTGTTGTTTAAGCCATCCAGTCTTTGGTATTTTGTTACAGCAGCCTTTGCATACTAATACAGACACCCTCCTAAATATATTCAGTCAGAAAGCTGTAGACAAACATCCTTGGAATACCATCTAATCTATCCATCATCCTCTACCTCTTAGTCTTCCAACTGAAGGACAAAAAGAATGCCTGAGAAGAATACTGGATATCCATGGAAGATGGCTGAGTTGCTGGAGATGGTACAATAAGAACACAATTCTGAAATCTTGATTCAAAATTCTCTACAGCACAAAACCCATCTATTTCAGAACTGTAGTCTTAAAGCCTTGGTTGACAATTAATGATGAAAAACATTGTAAGTCTTTGCTACAGAACACACTCTGCATTAGACATTATTTAAACTTATTTACTGAAAATTACATTAAGAGCTGAAAGTCTCAATTATTGCCTTTCTAAAAGGTTTTTTAAAATTTTTATTTTTTGAGACAGGGTCTTGCTCTGTTACCCAGGCTTCAGTGCTGTAGTGCAGTCATGGCTCACCACAGCCCCGCACTCCTAAGCTTAAACAATCCTCCCTCCTCAGCCTCCCAAGTAGCTGGGACCACAGGTGCACGCCACCACACCCAGCTAATTTTTTAAATTTTTTATAGAGATAGGGTCTCCTTATGTTTGCCAGGCTAGTCTCCAACTCCTGGGCTCAAGAGATTCTCCCACCTTGGCCTCTCAAAGACCTCTCACGCCTGGAATTCCAGGCGTGAGCCACCAGGCTTGCCAATTATTGCTTTTTAAACTCAGAATTCAGCTAAGGTAATGAAGAATATCTTCAAATTTTAAAAATATAAATTAGAAATTAGAAAAAAAAAACAGCACTGCTTCAAGCTTTATCTCACAACTTTACTGCTTTCTTTTTCACCTCCATATAAAAATATAATTAGAATTGCTTCCTAAGACAATTTCTTTTCCAGAAGTTACCAAAAAGTCTTGAAAAAGCCTAATGTAGCACATGCTAACAATAGATGGTGTTGATTTTTCTTCCACAAATAGAAAAACTAAAAATAGAATTACCGTATGACCCAGCAATCCCTACTTCTGAGTATTTACCCAAAGATTTGAAATCAGTTCGTCAGAGAGATGTCTGCATTCCCATGTTTATTGCAGCACTATTCATAATAGCCAAGAAATGGAACCAACTGAAGTGTCCATCAACACATAAATAAATAAAAGAAGATGTGGTATATAAACATAAAGAAATATTATTCAGCTTTTACAAAGAAAATAGTCAGGCACAGTGGCTTACATCTGTAATCCCAGCACTTTGGGAGGCTGAGACAGGCAGATCGCTCGAGGTCACGAGTTCAAGACCAGCCTGGCCAACATGGTGAAACCCCATCTCTACTAAAAATTACAAAAATTAGCCAGGCATGGTGGTGGGCACCTGCAATCCCAGCTACTTGGGAGGCTGAGGCACAAGAATCACTTGAATCTGGGAGGCGGAGGTTGTAATGAGCTGAGATCATCCCACTGCACTCCAGCCTTGGCGACAGAGCAAGACTCTGTCAAACAAAAAAAAAAAAAAAAAAAAAAAAGAAAGGAAGGAAGGAAGGAAGAAATTTTATCACTTGCAACAAAATGGATGGAATGAGAACATTATGCTAAGTAAAATAAGCCAAGCACAGAAAGACAACTACCTAACATTGTTACTTATATGTAGAATCTAAAACAATCAAAGCAGAGAGTAGAATGGTGGTTACATAGGCTAGGGCCTGGTGGGGAATGGAATGATGATAGTCAATGTGTACAAAGTCTCAGGTAAACAGGACGAATATGGAGATTTTTTTTTTTTAGTTCTATTGAACAGCATAGTGAATATAGTTAATAATAGAGTATTGTATATTTCAAAATTGCTAAGAGACTACATTTCAAATGATCTCATCATAAAAATGGTAAGTACTTGAGGTGATAGATATACTAACTGGCCTGATTTAATTCTTTCACATTGCATTCATAAATGATAATATCACCTCGTATCCCATAAATTTATACAACTATAAATTGTCCATTTATTATACAATAAGTAAAAAATTTTAGCAAAAAGAGTTATTCTCACTGCTAAGCAATATTTCTGTATGTCTTTTGCACTGTTTCTAATTACTAAGTTGTCTTCAATGCATGTCAGGAAGAAGAATTTTCCTAAAGGCAAGGCTTGACACCCTTAGAACAATACCCCTCATCATCCCTCCATGGCCTGTCCTCACTCTTCGTGACCTCTGCCCTCTCCTGGCCACCCATTCATTCCTGAGACTCTCCTCTTTATTAGTGCTGCAGACACTGCCCTTCCCTGACTCTCTCCCTGACGTTTCTCTCTCTTTTTGATAAGCTTCTAGTCAGTGCTTATCCTAACTGCATGCCTTGTATGAGATTTGTCCTGGTCTCTTTGACCTTTTCTTTTTCAGATTCTGTCTCTAAATCAAATGCACCCAACTCTTGGCTGCAGTTACTAATTACTACACTCTCATATTTCAAACCTGAAGTCCTCACCTAGACCAAGGCCTACAGCGCCATATGCCATCAGATATCAGCGATCTCCACTGGAATGTTTTCAAGCTGCTTCAAAATTGAATTGCTCTCCTTCCCACATAAACTCCTTTTGCAGTCCTTCCAAATCTGGCTTCCTTTCAAACTTTCTTTGCTGTCCATTTCTCTTACCCAACCACTTTTTTACATATTGTCTATGGCTCCTTTTGTGCTGTAACACCAGAGTACAGTGGTTTTGACAAAGACTGGATGATGTACAAAGACAAAAATGTTTACTAGACAGTCCTTTACAGAAAGTATTTTCTCACCTCCTATCTAGCAGACAACTCTATGCTAACAGTTAGTAATTTGTTTTTAAGCAGTTCACACATCTTTTCCCCATTAGACTCTACGCTTCTTTAGAATAGGGTCAAGTCTTACTCTTTTTTTTTTTTATTTCTATACCTAGCACAGCACCTGGTACACAGTATTTACTCAAGGAATTTTGAACTATTTTGAACTCCCTCTAGGAAATTTTAGAATCATCTTTTGACTCTTCTCACTATATCCTCTAGATTCAATCTTCCCCCCTAAAAAAATTATTTGTTGCATTAGATCATTTGCAAAAATGGCTGTCCTAATTCCGTCTCTTTCCATGTCCTTGGTTAGTGCCCTCCAGTACTGTCTTTGGACTTGAACATGCTGCTTGCTTTGGTCAATGGAGTAATGGCACATATGATGCAATCAGACATTTGAAGGGTATGCGAACACTGGAACTTGACCTCTCTTGCTGCATGTGGAACTCTGATGCCACCAGGTGAAAGAGCCAAGCTAGCGTGCTGGATGATGAAAGATACACGGCCCAGTTACTCCCTACTCCAGCCAAGAGCCAGAGAGATGAGTGAAGCCATCAAATGCTAGCTGATTGCAGGTACATAAGGAAACCTCACTGCATGAATGAGCCCAGCCAAGACCAGCAAAAAAACACCTAGCTGAACCTAGCCCAAATCATTCACCCATAAAATCATGAGCTAATAAACCATTGCAGTTTTAAGCCAATATTTGCAGGTGGGGAGGGGTAGGGGGTTGTTATACAGCATAAGCTAGCCACTACATTGATCTTCTTCATTATAAACATCTTTAGGATTTGTGCCTTAAACTTTACCCCAAACCAACAGAGCAGTATGCATCATCACATTATCCTCAACCCCTCATGCTCCATACTAGAATAACTCACCAACTTGTCTTTTTACCTCTAATTTCTATTCGTGTATATAAAACACTTCTGCCAAATTAATCTTCCTAAAACTTTTCTTTCACCACATCCTGATCAATGATAAGTAATGGCATTTTATTTTCTAAATATAAAGTCATTTTTTATCCTAAATGCCTATTTTTATATTCAAAACATTTACTTTGATCTTAAAACAATTATAAGAGAACTTCCATGAGAAATAAACTGTAAAATTACAAATCATGAAAATGCTTTTAGTTCATTTAATCTTACAACTTCCCCTTACATGTGATGAAACTGAGACTCAAAAAGTCAAAGGAACTTGCCAGAGATTACACAGGTACTTAACATTAGGAGTGAACTAGAATTTTAATTCCCCAATTTTCATTCTAGTTCTCTTTTAATTGTGATATGCTATAAAAACTTATAAAAAATCTTTTTCTTATTGAATGAATTCCTACATTAGAAGACCAGATTCTCCATTACTTTCAAAGTTATAGCCACAGACAGTGTTCATTTGGAATAGGGGCTTCTCACCATGATAGTGGGAAGTTTTATCCTCAGTCTCACCTCCGAATCCTGTCAGCTGTCACCTCATGTTTAGAGCTTACCATTTTCTAAGGTGAATCAATCATTCCTTCTTTGATGACAGCAACTGCCACTCAAAACCACCAATCCTAGAGGAATAACCTACACATAATATAAAACATACCGCTGTATATTCTTTCACAGTAGAAAATATACAGAGTTGTTCATTACAACCCTGTTTATAAAAGGAAAATATTGTAAAGAACCTAAACATTCATGAGCAGAGCACAGATTAAATAAATTATGGTACATCTATAATATGAAGTACTGTTTAATAGAATTATGTATCTGTGAAATAAAAAAATTGCTAAGATATATAGTTATATAGAAAAGCAATTCACATACTGCATTACATAAGATATAATATTATCCCATTTATGTAAAATAAGCAAACAAAAAAGTGAAAAAGTATATGTGTACATGTGTGTAGATGTAAAGATGTATGCATGTATGTTTCTAAATTAGCAGAAGAAGGATTGGAAGAATAAGCACTAAATGGTTAAAAGCGACAACCTGAAGAGAGGGAAGTGAAATCAAAGAATATGATGGGGGAGTCCTTTTATGTTTTACTTTATATATTTCTGTATTTTTTAGGCTTTTTAAGAGACAATATCTTTATATACTTCTGTATTGTTTGAAGTGACAATATATCTGTGCACTACCTGTATAATTTTTTTGGTGAGACAAGAATTCACTACTGCTACCACCACCACCATCACCCAAGAGGAAGCATAAAGAACATTATAAATGGCTTTTTGTTTTTCTTAGTGATGGTCATCTATCTGCAAGCTAGCCTACTAATATTTGATCCTCTCTATTAGGGGTTGTCAAACTACAGTACATGAATCAAACTCAGCCAGTCATCTGTTTTTTATAAATAAAGTGTTATTGAAACACAGCATGGTCATTTGTTTACATATTTTCTATTGCTGCTTTTGAGTTACAAAGGCAACGTTGGATCATTGCAACTGAGACCATATGACCCTCAAAGTCAAAAATACTTAACATCCAGTCCTTTACAAAAAAAGTTGGCAATCTCACTCCAGAACAATGACAAGGACAAGTTCAATAGGCTCTCCAGGGCTCAGACTCATGAATGACCCCACTCTGGTCATGCTCTAATCAATTTAACTGCCACAGACACTATCAATAACAGCAAAATACACATCAAAGAATTGGATTTTTTTTTTTGCCTGGAGACTTCTTTCCCTTCACTTACATTTATTTTTTGTGTCAACATAATTTTCTTAATGTACAGTGTTTTAGTTGGATTTCATTTTCTCTGTGTCTAGACAAAACCTCTCTTATCTTTTCTATTAATTGAAATGAAGCAATTAATTTTATAATAAAGCCTTTCTGCCAGCCACAGATACTACTTTATGGTTTGTTTCCAAAGAAAAAGAATGTAGGTTGTCTGTAGATTTTTAAGTTGCTTGCTGCTCAAAGATTTACTGCCATCATAGCAGGAAGATTTTGAAGCTTCAAAAGAGCATTGAATTACTATATATGCCTACAAAATGAAGGAATATGAGATTCCCACTCTTTGGTTAACATGGAGTAATGCAGTTGGAATTAACAGATGAAGTTTCCTGGGAGCATAGTAAAAGATGGCAAAGAGGCAGCAGTAAGTGCCATGGTAAAAGAGACTAATGGCAAATGTAGATAGGAGTCAATTAAACATGATACGATGGAAAATTTACTGCAACTGGAGGCAAAACAATAACTTTCCATGATGTTTTGTTAATGTACTATTAGAGTACTTGCCAGATATTAGCAACCATAATTACTAAGCAACCATTGCCACCACTGGGAAACTTAATCCATTTACACTCTGTCCCTCTCCATAAAATGAGGGAGTAGATATAGATGATTGCTAAGGTTCATTCCAGCCCCAAAAAAATCATTTCCACCTGTCTGCTACTTATTAAATGTCTTAGTCTATGTGCCTGCTATAACAAAATATGTGAGACTAGATAATTCATAAAGAACTGAAATTTACTTCTCACAGTTCTGGAGGCTGAGAAATCCAAGACCAAGGGACCAGCAGGTTCCATGTCAGGGGAGGGTTTGCTCTCTGTGTCCAAGATGACGCCTTGTTGCTGCATCTTCCTGGAGGAGAAGAATGCTCTGTCCTCACATGGCAGAAGGGATGGAGGGGCTAAAAGGGGTTGTGGCTAGTTCACTCTGACCTCTTTTAGAAGAATACTAATCCATTCATTAAAGTAGAGCCCTCATGACCAAATCACTTCCCAAAATACCTCACCTTTTAATACCATCATAATGGGGATTAAGTTTCAACATGAATTTTGGAGGGGACACATTCAAACCACAGCTCTAAGTTTATAACCTTGGGCAAGTCAATTAACCTTTTTAGCCTTCAGTTCTCTTTTTTGTAAACTAGGAGTCAAAACAGAAATTTGTAGTGCTGTTGTAGTAATTACATGAGATCACACATACAAAGCACTCAACGCCATGTTTGCATGTGGTAAATGGAAAAACAGTGTTCGTTATTATTATTTTAAAGGGATCATTCTACTGCCATTGTTATATTTTGGCAAATATCCAGATTAGGAAAAGCCACTCTAACTAAAGGTAATACTATCTGTAGAAGAAATACAGCCAAGGGCCAGGAGCAGTGGCTCACGCCTGTAATCCCAGCACTTTGGGAGGCCGAGGCAGGTGGATCACCTGAGGTCAGGAGTTCGAGACCGGCCTGACCAACATGGAGAAACCTCATCTCTACTAAAAATACAAAATTAGCCGGGCGTGGTGGCACATGCCTGTAATCCCAGCTGCTCGGGAGGCGGAGGCAGGAGAATCGCTTGAACCTGGGAGGCAGAGGTTGCTGTGAGCCGAGATCACACCATTGCACTCCAGCCTGGGCAACAAGAGTGAAACTCCATCTCAAAAAAAAAAAAAAAATTGAAAAGAAAAAAAACAAATATGACCATGGGGAACATTCCCACTAAAAGTTCAAAAGAAAATTCAATAAACCCACATGCATATAAGCAATCAGAAACATTGAAATAAATTTACGAATAGCAAAATTAGCGTCTTAGTCAGTTGCCATAACAATATACCTTATACCGGGCAATTTAAACAACAGAAGTTTATTTTCTCACAATTCTGGAGTCTGGAGGCTCAAGATCAAGGTGCCAGCAAGGTCTGGTTCTGTTCAGGCCTCTCTTCCTGATTTGCAGATAGCTACCTTCTCACTGGATCCTCACATAGCAGAGAAAGAGAAAGCAAGCTTTCTGGTGTCTCTTCCAATGAGGGCACTAATCCCACCATGATGGCACCACTCTCACGCCCTCATCCAATGCTAATTACCTTCAAAAGGCTCTATTTCCAAACAGCATCACAATGGAGGTTAGGGCTTCAACATATGAATTTGGGAGGATACAAAAAATAACATTCTGCCCCTGGCCCCTCACAATTCATGTCCTCCTCACCTGCAAAATGCATTCATTCCACCCCAACGGCCCCAAAGTTTTAACTCATTTCAGCATCAACTCTACAGTGGAAGGTCCAAAGTCATTTAAAAATCATCTGAATCACATATGGGTGAGATTCAAGGTATAATTCATGCTGAAGCAAAATTTCTCTCTCGCTGTGTGCCTATGAAACCACACAATTACCTACTTCCAAAATACAATGGTGGACAGGCTGAGGATAGACATTCTCATTCCAAAAGGGAGAAACCAGAAGATAGGAAGGAGTGATAGCTCCCAAGCAAATTCAAAACCTAGCAGGGACTATCCCACCAGATCTTAAGGCTGGAGAATAAGCCTCTTTAGTTCCATACTCTGCCCTTCAGGCATGTTGGGGTGAAAGTGTCACCCTGTCGCTCTGTGGGGCGACCCTGCCCCTGAGGCACTGGGAGGTGCCATCCTGGCTTGCTGAAACTAAGAGGCAATCCCACTCTTTGAAAGTGAGAATGGAAACAGCCTTGATCCCGGGCCCATGGCTGGAGTGGCAGCTCCAGTGATCTCTGAATCACCTTTGGGGCCATTCTTCCCTTTCCTTGAAGAATAACCCATGCACGTTTGCAGCTGAATAGCTCTATGGTCCTGCCTATGTCTCCCTTTGGAGTGGGAATGTCTGTTTTATGCCTGCCCACCACTGTATTTCATTGTACTTTTCAGGTTTTTTTAACTCATGTCACTTTTGTTTGTGTCTTGGTAGTTAAAAGTAAGTTATATCTCCCCCTAAAAGAATCTCTAAAATATAAGACCATTCTTCTATATATCCAAAATAATATTTTCACATTTAATACAATTAATAAATCCTTAATAGCATCCAGTACGTAGTCTAAATGCAAATATTCTCAGCTGCCCCCCTCAAAAAACTGAGCTTTATAGTTGTTTTAGCCAAACCAGGATCCAATCCAGAACAGCGCAACTGAATGTTGTGTTCCTTTAAATCTCTTTTAATCTAGAAAAAGATAATCATCTTTTCATTGCTTGACTTGTTGGAGAGACAGGCTACTTGCCCTGTAAAATGTTGTAACTTCCAGATTTGTTTACTTGCATCCTCATGGTATTTGTTTACCTTGTTCATCTATTCCCTATCTTTGTTGGTAACTGGAAGTCACAGCTGAAGACCTGATTATATTCAACTGAAACATTTTTAAATGAATGGAATACATGATCAGTGGACACTTAATATCTGGTTACCCTATCATTAGTAATACTAAGATTGATTGATTTCTCAGCTCTCCAATGGGGCCACCAGCAATTAAAAAAAACTTTGGGCTACATGATATATTAAACATATTTTAATGGAATAACCTAGTCTAAACCACCATGTGCAATATTGTTGCAATTCGTAAACACTTTAGAATCTCCAGCAGCTCATCTACAGACTAATTTTAGAGTACAGTCATGTGTCTTAATGATGGGGATATGTTTTGAGAAATGTGGTTTCATTGTTGTGTGAATATAATAGAGTGTACTTATACAAACCTAGATGATAGAGCCTGCTACACATCTAAGCTATATGGTACAGCCTATTACTCATAGGCTATAAACCTGTACAGCAAGTTACTGTACTAAATACTGTAGGCAGTTGTAACACAATGGTACTTGTGTATCCAAACATATCTAAACATAGAAAAGGTATGGTAAAAAAAAAAAAATGCAGTATTATAATCTTGTTTTCTTCTTTTTTTAAAAGCATATTTCTCAAATCTCTTGTAAATTAGGTATTATAATCCTATAGGACCACGTGTGTTCTACCATTGACCAAAATGTAATGTGGCACATGACTGTGCTTATTTCAAAAACAAATTGCCTGTAGTCAGTTTTAATTAAAAATGGATCTTCAACTAATAGGGCTTGTCTTTTCATCTCCAGGCAGGTGTTGTTTGCTGCCAATAGTCTTGGCCACAGCACTAACCAATGAGAGCGCTGTAGTGACAGTTTCAGATCTCTGACATACATTTCCCCAATTTCTCTGCCTTTACTCTCACAACCAGTCTTTGTCGTTCTTCTGTGAAACCTTCATGTTTCATTTCTTCCAGAGAGCTTAACCATGATGAACACAACATCTCTAGCAAACACCGTAAGACTCAAAACCACTACTGCATTTCAAGTTTGAGAATCTTGGGAGTTAGCAACTATAAAATGGATTTGTAAATTTAAATCAAGAAACTTAAATTCAGAAGAACATTTGCCCCAAGGACACATGAAAAAAATGGTTTTTTAAGTGCTATATTGAGTACTTCTTAATCTTCAGCAATTTTTGTTCATGAAATCAATACAATACTAACATGATGCCAAGATAACTTCATTACAGTAATCATCCACTTAGTGAGCTGCTCGAACCAGAAGTCAAGTGTGAATAGGATAGTTTCCCCAAAACCCAGAAAACCTGCAAATCTGCATCCAACTCACTTTCCAAGGGAAAGAAATAACCTTTGGAAGTCAAGTTGAAAAGCTTAGTCAAATATATTAGTTATATGTTCTTTGAAAGTACAAAGCATGGAATATAGATTGGGGCAAGTATACACAGTATTATCTACGGGGTGAAGGGTAACTGGAGGTAAAGTTAACTTGACTAAAAACTGGTTCGAGTCCCCTGAAGTCATTTTCCCCAAATAAAGCTGAGAAAATGAGGATATAAATCTCCAACAGCTAAAGAACATTCATGTTGTTCTCATCTAGAATGAGGCAATCCTATTCTCTTACAAAGGCAGGTCTGTGCTGATGATTCACATAAGTACACTTATTTATATTTAAAGATCTTAAAAGAGACGGTAAACTCATTTTATGAATTTAGAGGGCAGATCAACAGGTAATGTATAGAGGCAGATTTCGTTTTGATGTCAGGAAGAATTTATTTTGGTAAAAGATACATAACATAAATTTACCATTTTAACCATTTCAAAGTGTACAGTTCATTGGTGTTAAGTACATTCACATTGTTGTGCAACCATCGTCACCATCCATCACTGGAACTCTTTCATCATCCCAAACTAAATATCTGAACCATGTGAAACAGGAAGTTCCCATTCTCCCCTCAGCACTTCCAGGCCCCTGGTAATCACTATTCTACCTTCTGTATCTATGAATTTAACTATTCTAGGTACCTCATCTAAGTGGGATCATAAAATATCTATCTTTCCTTTTGTGTCTGGCTTATTTCACTTAACATAGTATCTTCAACATTCATCCATGTGGTAGCATGTATCGTTCTTTTTTAAAGCTGAATAATGTTCTGTGTTATGTACAAGCATTTATATACATATACATACATGTATATACCACATTTTGTTTATCCATTCTTCCACTGATGGATATTTGGATTGTTTCCATCTTTTGGTTAGTTTTTACCTTTTGACTTTTGTGAATAATGCCGCTGTGAACGTGGGTGTACAAATATCTGTTTGAGTCTCTGTTTTCAATTCTTTAGGTAAATACCAAAAAGTGGAATTGCTGGATCATAGGGTAATTTTAAGTTTAATTTTTGGAGAGTCACCATGCTGTTTTCCCACAGCTGCTACACTGTATTTTACATTCAGACTGGCAATGCACAAGGGTTCCAATTTCTCAACATTCTTGCCAACACTTGTTCTTTGCTGTTTTTGCTTTTGTTTTACTATAATGGCTATCCTAATAGGTGTGAAGGAAGAATTTTTAATAACTAGTCCTACACCACAGTAAGATCAGCTGTCCCAAGAGGTAGGGCCTGATGGGTGTGTTCTAGCAAACACTGGACAGATTGACACATTCAGATATGCAGGTGATGCACTGTCCAAGTGTGTCTGGCCACAGAGTGAATAAGGGCTGAAATCCAGCACATGTTTCACAGGCCAAGATGTGAACTGCCTCTTCTGGGACAAAGCAGTAACTTTTCCTTTCCCGAAAATACTGTGAGCTTGCCAAGCCACATGCCCAAAGGGTCACCTTTTTTTAATGTAAACGATGGCACTTATGAAAGCTATTAGTTATTCTGATTGGCCAATTCTCCCTCATAAAGAAGCTGTAAGATTAATGCACAGGGTAATACCTAGTCTAACCCTACTAGATGACTATTAAGGCCTTTTTCAGTGGTAGTGTTCTGTAGATCTCTTTGATGGTTTTACAAAATGGTCCCTAAATTATTTGACACTCCTCACATTGAGGGTTGGGCTCTATAGATTCTCACCTTCAATCTGGGATCTGCGACTGCTCGACTAATAGAATGGAGCAGAAATGACACAGTGCCAATTTCTGGGCCCAGCCCTTAAGAAACTGGCAGCTTCCACTTTCTGTCTCTGGGGACATTCACTCTTGGATCCCCGCCACCATGCTGTGAGGAAGCCCAAACCACAAGTCTCCACAAGTCTCTGTGGAGAGACGCACGTGGAGAAAAACTAACACTCAACACCAAGCAAGTGAACTATCTTGGAAGTAGATCCTCTAGCCCCTGTTACATGGAGCAAAAACGAGCCGTCCCAGACAGGCTCTGCCCAAACTGCAGACTGATAAACAGAGTAAATGAGTGTTGTTGTTTTAAGCCACTACATTTTATAGTGATTTGTTTAGCTGCAACAGATAACCGGAACAGCATGGGATACAACGTGACCAGTGCTCCAACCTCACATTTCTACAATGTGCTGACTCTAGCAGTGCACTGAAGGACTCCAAGGCAGACCTTCCCTGAGGAGCCCCCAGTTTTTACTCACATGTCACAGGCAGTGGCCTTTGTCCCTCATCTCCTCTCCCACCCCCAATTTAGGATAAAGTCTCTGCCATGATAAAGATACTGAGACCCACTTTCTGTAAGGTCTGCTTCCTCATTGTTTGAATTTCTTGAGGTTTCACGGAGCCACACACTGGAACCTTCGTTCGTCTCTCCTGAGGCTCCTTCTTCGCCCTGGGTTGGAGGTCTGTAGCCGTGGGATGCCGGCTACAAGGGACAAGATAGAAGCAAACCACCTGATCCAGTAAACTGCTGTCCACTTCGGCTCCTCAATGGCCTCCAAGCCTAAAAGGGAGCACACAAGCCAAGCAAAGAGGGCAGGGAAGACGGAGAAGAAACCACCCGCGGGCCCTGGCTCTGGGTCCAGTTGTTCCATCACAAATCAAATCTGCCTGCACTAAGTGGATAGGTTCCTCTGCAAGGCCTTTCGGAATTCTGAGTCCTGTCTGTCAAACTCTACCCTCTCTCCTCCACATCCCCCACCTCTTCTTTCAGGAAGGAAATAGTTAAAAAAGACTCCTGCCCTTCGGGGCCTGGAAGGGGGCGGCAGCTTTGTGCTTTTTAGTGGTGGCTGTGTCCCAGGATAGCTGGAAGGTTAGGACGCTCTTGCGGTCCCAGAGTGGAGTGGAAGTTCTGGAGCTTTGGGAGGAGACGGGGAGGACAGACTGGAGGCGTGTTCCTCCGGAGTTTTCTTTTCCGTGCGAGCCCTCGCGCGCGCGTACAGTCATCCCGCTGGTCTGACGATTGTGGAGAGGAGGTGGAGAGGCTTCATCCATCCCACCCGGTCGTCGCGGGGAATTGGGGTCCCAGCGAGACCTCCCCCGGAGAAGCAGTGCCCAGGAAGTTTTCTGAAGCCGGGGTAGCTGTGCAGCCGGAGCCGCCGCCGCGCCGGAGCCCGGGACACCGGCCACCCTCCGCGCCACCCACCCTTGCCGGCTCCGGCTTCCTCTGGCCCAGGCGCCTCGCGGACCCGGCAGCTGTCTGCGCCCGCCGAGCTCCACGGTTGGTTGCAAGTCCTTCTTATCGGGACTAGGACTGGGACGGGTGCGGGGATGGCGGATACACTGCGTGGGCCCCTGGGTCGGGGGAAGACGAGAACTGGGAACGTTCTGGCCCGAACTCCCTGCAGCTTGGGCGACCCGTCGCAGCAGGGGCTGGCACCCACCTGCCCCAGGGCGCGTGGGGAGGCGGGCGCCTTCTGTGAGGGGTGCGGTCCGGGAACGTGTAGGGTTCGGGGAACTTCACCTCCCCACGTGTAGGATTTAGGATTCGGAGTTTTAGGAAGAGGAAGCCCAATGGTTTTCCCTGGGTGAACCCTTTTCCCCAGGCATGCAAGAACTTTGAGGAACACCGAGCTCTGTGGCTTGCTCCAGCGCCTACTTGTGAAGTTGGTTCCACAGCCTTTTCTTACTCGCTTGCTTTTCCTCCCCCACATCTGGGTCTGGGTATGCCAAGGGTAGCCAAGGGCACTCGGTGTGAGGGACTGAGGTGTTTGGGAAAACCCCCAGTGTAGCTAGTTTTGGAAATCTGCCTGTGAAGGTCTGGGTGTTTTGTTCTGTGCTCGCCTTTAAAGGACACTTGTTGCTTCGCACGTGCAGAAAACAAGAGCTGCTTCTAGATAATCACCCTCTGTTTACATCATCCTAATGGCTTTCCCCTGATAGAGTTGGGGGTGGGAGGCACGTTAAAGTCAGGCGTTGTCTCTAAGGAGAGTTGCTCATTTCTTAACCGGAGAGCAAACCCACAGAAAACTTGTAAAAAGTGCCTAGTTTCCTTGTTTTTTCCCCCACCTGTAGTTGTCTATGTGTTCGCTGATTGAGAAACACCTTGGCAGTCATTTCTGTAAATTGAATGCTCTAAACTCATGCCATTTTGATAGGGTCTGAATTTCCAAATTACCAATTACAGGTGAACTTTGATCCTGAAAGTCTCATATGTTAAATGGTTAAAATGTAAGCGTAAGGATTCAGTCCTCTTCCTTAATAATAGTTTTTGCACTCCCCAAACTCTCAGACCCCAAACAGGAAGAATGCTGAATCTGTAGACCATGCCCTTCAGGTCTGAACCTGAGATGCTTCACTAGCGCTGTGACTGATTATGACTGATGATTCAAAGCACAGCCTGACTCAGATTCCTGGAAATGAACTACGAGCCCACCTTGGAAGAACCTGCAGTTGATGGGCTTCTTTCATTTGATTTTGTACTTTCACCCAATGATAATATGACATCCACATGCCTTTGCCAAGTATCCCTTCGTTTTGCAGCTTACCATGTGTGGAGAGCTGACAGAGAAGTCATCAGAAATGATTTCTGTGGTGGTGTCATTGTTGGAAGAGGAAGGAAGGGGGTTTTAATGATAGCTGGCTCGTGCCTTAAGAACCCACAGCGTTGGCCTTACTTCCTGCCATAATCTAACCAAGCAGACCAGCATGCTAAGGTTCAAAGCACCACGGGACCTCTGATGAGTAGAGCAGTACCCACCGTAGCCAGGTCTTCACAGGTCAGTTCCCAGCCGACTGGAACTGGCAGAAAGCCATTCCATTTCTGGAAAAGGCCTTCTCTCTCTCATTTTTAAGAAAGCTGTTATTGAAGGTTCTGTTTCACTTGGGAAGCTGGAAGACATTAGTCACTAAACAGCACAAGATATGAAAGTATTTCTTCTCCCCCTGTCTCTGTGATCCAAAGAGGAGGATGACAAGAAGCTTTTCTCTTGGAGTCCTGGTCTTCCCTTTGGAATAGAAATGGTGTCATTTCATAGGTCTGTCAATTTTTGGCCAGATACTCACTCCAGATTATAAGAAGCAGGAAAAAACTGCAAACTGTTTATAATTAAGTCTAATCAGAGCTGAAAATTACATGGCCTGCCTCTAACCTTGAAAAATTGATATTTTTCCCATTTAATCAGAGTGAGTCAAGTCCTATAAGCAAAATTACGTGTCTTGCCATTTCTTGGCTTTGAAACCTTGACCTAAATACTTCTTCAAGACTCCGGTTTCCTTATAAGTAAAATGGAGATATTGCTCCTGCCTACCTAGAGTCGTAAAGCTCAAAGCAGATAACAGATACATGTATAATAAGTTACTATATGTAAATACTATTATTATTTCAGAGTTCGGGGGGGAAATCTCTGGGGAAGGCAAAAGTATCCAATACTTGCACTTTATATATACCCTATACAACTTGAATAAACCTTATTTTATCCACGTATTGGCCAAACCTAAGCTTTGCTGATTTCCCAAGATAATTGTCAAAATTCCTAAAAGTGGTTAATACCAACCTTGAATAGATTCAGAAAAAGGATTCAATTTTTTTTACATTTTATTTAATTTTTTTTTTTTTTGGAGACAGGATCTTACTCTGCTGCTCAGGATGGAGTGCAGTGACTCGGTCATAGCTCACTGCAGCTTTAACTTCCTGGGCTCAGGTGATTCTCCCACCTCAGCCTCCCAAGTAGCTGAGACTACGGGCACACGCCACCACGCCTGTCTAATCTTTTTTATGTTTTTTAAAGAAAGGGTCTCACTAAGTTGCCCAGGCTAGTTTCAAACTCCTGGGCTCAAGCGATCCTCCTGCTTTGGACTCCCAAAGTGCTGGGATTTTAGACATGAGCCACCATACCCAGCCAGGACTCAATTTTTTTAAGATTAAATTATGACCTGGGATTAAATTATGACCTTATTTGATTAAATTAAGATTAAATTATAACCTTAATCTTTAATTAAGATTAAATTATATGACCTGAAAATATATACTTTACAGACACATACAAACACCATTGCATAAATCAGATTATGTCTTCATTTGAAGATTCATAAAAGCCTACAGAAAAGGAAATATATAAAATATTGAAATAGGATAAGCTATTTTTAATTATCTTTGATTATTCCTCATTAAAGTCTCCTAGACTTCCTGGACAGGAAGGACCACTTGCTCTCTGCAAGTGACTTAAAAATAAATAAATAAATAAACAAACAAACAAACCACACCAGATGGTCTTTGAAAATGTCTAACCACCCTCCTGAGTCTATTGCTTCATCTAAACTCTGGAGACTTCTTTAAAATATTTTACGTACAAATAAAGCATGAGAATGAGACAGAGGATAGTTTAGTTGTTAACAGCTCCAGCTCAGAGTTGGACTGACCTGCCTTAGAATCGCAGCATTGCCACCCATCACCCATGGCCTTGACAAGCTGCTTCACCTTCCTGGGTCTCTGTTTCCCTATCTTCAAAATTGAACCATGGATCTACCCCCATAGGACCACTGTATGGATTATAGGGCATCATGCACATATAGTACTGGGTACAGTGACTGGCATAAAACAAATGTAGCTATATAGGATGGTAAAAAGATAGTATGGGGACAGATGTCCCTTGGAAAACCAATGCTATGACTAACCTGGGAAAGTTCATTACTCTCATTTCATTCATCAACAAATACCGTATTATGATGATAATTTCTGAGAAATGAAAAAGCAAAAAAAGTATGTAGAAAACTTAGATTTTATATATTAATCATCAAGGTTTTCAAAACAAATGTTTTGTTTTTATCAATTATTTCATTTTTAATTGAAACTAAAATGTGTTAATGGTGTTAACCGGAGTTCTGATTAACATTTCATAACACTTTAGATGGCTACCTGTGCTGCACTTCATTCCTATGTTCATTATTTACCATATGCAAGACAGCACACATTTTAGAACACTGAATTTTTACATTTGATAATTTTATTTTATGCCTCAATACTCTGTACCCTTTACTCAGCATATAATGCCTTTTCTCTTTCATTAAAAAATATGTTTGTATCTCAACTGTTGAAGATTTTTGTAATTCAGGTTCTTATCAACCTGAATGTAGAGAAATGAGTAACTACTACTTGAAGGAAAAACTGCCATAGCCTCATCCATATTATGATGTAGATATAAGTATAGCTATGTATAGAGATGAGTGAGAGAGACAAAGCAAGAGAGATAGGGAGATGGAGATAGAGCTAGAGATGGAGATAGAGACAGAGATAGCGATAGAGATGGAAATGGAGACAGAGATGGAGATGACGGAGATGACGGAGATGATGGAGATGGAGACTGACATAGAGGAGCTAGATCTTGCCCTAATAGAGGTTTGGTTTTTTTCTGGTTTTACTATGCCATAGGGTAACCTGATATATATCTTATCTAATCACCAAATATATCCTGCATTTTAATTTAATCAATAAATGATCATTGACTCTGATCTTTTTGGCAACTGGGTTTTGTAACAAAAATTATTTTTCCTTTTGTTTCAGGTGAAAAAAATAGTGAAGGTGTAAAAGCAGCACAAGTGCAATAAGAGATATTTCCTCAAATTTGCCTCAAGATGGAAACCCTTTGCCTCAGGGCATCCTTTTGGCTGGCACTGGTTGGATGTGTAATCAGTGATAATGCTGAGAGATACAGCACAAATCTAAGCAATCATGTGGATGATTTCACCACTTTTCATGGCACAGAGCTCAGCCTCCTGGTTACCACTCATCAACCCACTAACTTGGTCCTACCCAGCAATGGCTCAATGCACAACTATTGCCCACAGCAGACTAAAATTACTTCAGCTTTTAAATACATTAACACTGTGATATCTTGTACTATTTTCATCGTGGGAATGGTGGGGAATGCAACTCTGCTCAGGATCATTTACCAGAACAAATGTATGAGGAATGGCCCCAACGCGCTGATAGCCAGCCTTGCCCTTGGAGACCTTATCTATGTGGTCATTGATCTCCCTATCAATGTATTTAAGGTAGGAAGTAACCACAAATGTATTTGCAGATTTAAACCCGTGCTCTGATTCCACATGGAGAGTTGCTGCAGACTTTTCTGACCTTTGGAATTTTATCTGTGTTTTTACTGAGAGCTATTTCTGCTATCTTCTAACTACTAGTTTTAAGATTTAAAAATTTTATTATCTGTCTTATGTTACACTTAGTTTCTACCTTGATTGTAACAAAATAGTATTTCAGAGATGATAGTTCAAAATCATGGTGTTTCATGACTTGGATTCTCATGCCAGCCCTGAGCTTGCTGGTTAGACAGGCAGTCTTGGCAAGATCCCTGGATTTTTATGAAATGCAATTTCCAGAGTGAGAGCTACTGAGCCCAGAAAATACTTGAAACAAACATATCCTTGAGTTTAGTTACCTGTTGAATATGATGCTGTTCAGAAGCCAGATATCTACAGTCCAACTTGAAATGAATGGTATTTATTTTATTTTGACTGTCTAGATTAATGATTAAAGCCAAAGGGCATCCTGGTTTTTCTCAGTGATTTGGGTGACTTAAGAGATAATGGGGTCCACATGATAGCAGGCCAGTGTTGACCTTGCTGAGCAGCATTACTAATACCACGTAAAACTGGCCTGCTTTACTGTGGTCTCCTTCATTTCTTCAGTCTTAATTTATCTAGCACCCACTGTGTGCCCACCCCTGAGCCAGGCAGTAAGGAACCAAAGAGAAACACAACAAAGCCAGTGCCTCAGTGTGAGAGGAAGATAACTAACCTGTCTGTGATCACCTTGCTTACAGACTGTATTAGGCCATTTTACATTGCTATTAAAAAAAAAAAAAAAAAAAAAAAAAAAAAAAAAAAAAAAACGGCTGGGTAGTTTATAAAGAAAAGAGATTTGATTGGCTGATGGCTCTGCAGGCTATACATGCATGGCTCCAGCATTTGCTTCTGGTGAGGGCCTCAGGAAGCTTCCAATTATGGCAGAAGGGGAAGGGGTGCAGGCACGTAACAGGGCGAGAGCAGGAGTAAGAGAGAAGGGGGGCAAGGCACCACTCTTGCAAACAACCATATGTCTCAAGAATCACTCACTAACTCAAGGACAGCACCAAGCCATTCATGGGAGATCTGCCCCCATGACCCAGACACCTCCCACCAGTTCCTACCTCCAACATTGGGGATTACATTTCAACATGGGATTTGGAGGGGACAAACATCCAAACTATATCAGAGACTACTTAGTCCCAAAACAAACTAAAGCCGAAGGAATTAGATATTCCATATTTGGTCTAGTTGTTGTGAGGGAAAAATTGCTGCAAGAATTCAAATGTACTAAAATTCAAATGAAATGGCTTGATCTATGCCAGATTTTGTGAAATGTGTTTATTCTAAACCCAGGAAGAGTATTTTCCTCACCCTTGTTTTTTCCTTCTATGTATTACACATAAAAAGCAACTATTCTAAGAGGTAATATTCTGAAATATTACTTTAAATGGCAAGTTTTGTCAATTGAAGATATAACACATTTTAAGTAAAACAGTAATCTCTCAGTTTCCAGTAAGTACACTTAAGCTGTGATTATATTATATTACACTAGCAGAAATATCAGTGGTCTGACAATACAGATGAAAACAATGGTTACAATTTTGACATTACAAATAAAAACTTCTCAAAATTACACCAATACACTGTTTCCAAAATTGAAGAGATTAGAGAACAAATAATCAAAAAATTATCATCTCTTTCCACAGGATAGTGTAAATACATGTGTTTTCTATTAGAGCTTAAAATAGGAATTGAGAACTAAACTATGATGCAAAATTGAAAACGCATAATTGATTTTAAATGTTTAGCATACGCTACATAACTGTAAGTTTTTCTTTTAAAAAGTTTTCTCTTTATGAAATACTATGTGCATGCAACCACTTGACTTTTTCCTGACATTTCTCCTTAATGATAAATTGGAAAATTCAAATTTTGACTCTTCAGCCATCAGAGTGTGGAGTATCAAACATTGATTATTCATACTTATGAACTAGTGAACCAACCCATCATGGCTCAAGAAAATAATTAACTATCTCTGCATTAATAACTCCCTGCTGCTGTTCACCCTGAAGCACACTATGTAGATTTGACCATGTGCAAAGCAGCTTCTTAGCCAATCAATATCCACAACTGCTGGGAAGGATACCTGCTTATCTCTTTGAGGTGATACTGCCAATCACCAGACTAAACATCATTTCTATTCCATGGCAACGTTTTAAGTCAGATCATCTGGAATGTCTCTGGATTTGGTAAAAATGCAAATAGAACTTTGCTTTACATTCACTTAGCAATGAATAAAAATTAACACATTTTTATTTGACCATATTGTTCTCCCCTCCTTGGAATCCAATACTTTGTATACCTTACTGTAGTTCTAAATAATGCGGACAGTTTGACTGGTACTTTCATATCATAGGAGTACATTTAACCATCATTAATTTTAGAAAGTAAACCTTTAGGCTAAAAAGAAATATACTCTTTAGTTATTTCAATCTTTTTCCAGAGGGAAAGAGAAAAAAGCACTGGAGTGTGCTAAAGAGCCTCACAGTATTTAGGAGCGATCTCCACATTTTTCTGCCATCCTCCTCTCTAGGTCATGAGATCATACATGTTGCTATTCTTATGACTTCTAACCAGGATACTCAAGAGATCCTTCCAAGCAATGTGAGTCACAGGCCCCCATCCCTTTCCCCCATAGCTGCCTCCCACAGTAAAATTCTGGTGCTTTGGAGTCTGTCACATATTAAACCTATAGATTCCTCTAACCATATCAAGTTCACTACCTCTGTATTGCAGGGCAAGGTAGCAGCTGTCCATCTCACTTTACTATTACATTTATGTAGCTGTGAAAATAATGCATGCAATTGGAGAATATTCAGTTAAAGGGATGCATGAGCCTTCTTTATTTTCCTCACTATTAGAAGGATTAGGTTGAAAGAAGAATAAATAGTTGAAAGTATCTAATATGCTCTTCAAAGAAAGATGAGTTTTGAACCACACCTATTTTTGTGTTTAACAATTACATTAATTGTTTTTCTTTTTTAATTTGTATAAATTTATGGGGTGCAAGTGTAGTTTTGTTATATGCATCTATTGCATAGTGGTGAAGTCAAAGCTTTTAGGGTATCCATCACCAGAATAACATACATTGTACCCACTATGAAATTTCTCATCATCCACTCTCAGTTGCTTTTATGCTCAGTTCTAAGGTGTCTCCAGACAGACAACATTGCTTTGAGTCATATCAGAGTCAGCATAAGTGGAAGTAGACTATTTAAAGATTGTATTAATATCTGAAGCAAGCTAGAATTGCTGATAAGACTAATGTTACAAGAAAAAGAAGGCACGATAAATTATTCTTCCTATTAACGTTTTATTCCCTTTCTCTCACTTTGAAAAAGATTGTACTGAAATGGTTTCATAGATCAATGTGATATAAAACACAACTGAAAAGTAATGCAGCAGGTATCAAACAGCTGGGCTATTTCAGATGTCATTAACCCGTGTAGCTGTTGCTTGGTGGCTCTGGATGGCCTGTGGCATGGAAGGTGGGGTGGGCTCATTCCACACCTAAATTTTCAGAAATTTCTTAATTGATCTCCATATCTTCAGAGCTTCTTCCCCATAATATATCCAGGACTTTGCTTTCATCTGTCAAGTGCCACTGCTTCTACAAAAGCACCCAGGAGCTCCCACCTGTCCCCCTTGTCCCCCATGCTTAGTAATCAAGGCCCTCCACACTTAGGCCATACTTCACCTCCTTCCAAGTAATTCCCAACACACATGGCTCAGGTCTGTCGAAATGCTATCACTACCCCCAAGGAACATCCTTTGCCCTAAATAACATTCTCAGAGAGACTGAATATAGTCACTGAATTGCTGCTACTGAAGCATTTACAGATCCTAGTTTGAAAAATGAGTTAGGCCTAGAATTATATACATTGCATCAAACAGAAATAACCCAAAAGATGAAAAGAAGTTCCTATAGCCCTTGCTTACATACACTCACACACACACACACACACACACACACACACACACAACCTGATGATAAAAGAAAGTCAGCAATCTAAGAAAGTAAAATGCAAGGCAGAAGGAACCAAGGCAAGCCAATGAATGCCAGTTGCCTTCTTGGTTTTCAAACACAATGGCCTTGCAAATGCTAATGTTAAAGAAAAACTGTTTCTAAGATTATCAAAGGATAACTGATTTTTAGTTATTCAAAAAAAGGATAATATTACTAATTGCACTAGAAGATTGACAAAAGCAGGAAGGAGGAAGGGAAAGGAGTTAGCAGATTTCTTCATATACCCAAGCTTATAACCCATACTGCTGGTGGATTCAATTTGTCAATAAATTACATTATCTGATATCTGAAATTTTCAAGAAGAACAAAAACTTAGCTAAGTAAATTAATCTGTATATAGGATATTTACATTTGTTAGAATGGCAAAATAGTTAAAACATTGTCTCCATGTTGGGAGACCAAAAATAACCCCTGATTACTAGATGACAAAATAGATGAAAAGCATAGAATTTAATAATTATTTAATGATTCATGAAATATATGCCATAGAGTGTTGTCCATAGGGAGATGGATTATAATTTTGAACAGAGTGGAAGCCCTAAAAGTGATATTTGTGCATGAGCCAAGGCTTGGCACCGTGTAGCTTCAGGATAACAGCTCCGCCATATGTATACACAGACATTTCCATATACCACTGTATCTCATCTCTTAAGCAGAAACAAGAATGCAGGGACGTGTATGTATGAGAGAGATGGAGTAAAGAGGATTAGAATGGTGGCCATGGAAAGAAGCAAGAGGTACAGTCCAATGGCTTGCCATAGATGCTTTTGACATGCATAGCAGGGAATTGATACCATGGATAATATGCCATGTAAATCACGTCTCCACTTAGCATGTGGCACAAAGCAGATCTGTGAGAACAACAGTGATAGAATCCAGTAACTGTTGATTACTAATTTTGTCTACCCTAAGCAACCACCCCTTATTGAGGACAACAATGAATAATAAACACATCTTATTTCTGCATGAAATTACCACGAATATTTTGCAATGAAAAGTCAAGACTCTCAATATGTTGCTCTGGCAGAGGATCTGAACAATGTGGAAATGAGAGACATTCACATAGAGCCAGTTTTCTCCGTGTTCACACAGCCTTTGACATCTTGTGCAACTGGAATCCATCCTTCTGGGGCAGCTTTACAAAAGTCACTTCTTGACATATCAAATCACCACAGCAATTTGTGCCTTAAAAATAAATTGTCACAACTTACAGATTAGATGCCTCAAGCATAGCAGATGTTCAGTAATGCTTGTTGTTATGATTTGATTTGATAAGGGCCTTCACTCTTAACTTCAAATCAGATTAATCTGAGATATTCAAATTAAAATGATGATGATGGTGGTGGTGGTGGTGACGATGATGATGATTTGTCAAAGGGATTCTTCATTTATAGACAAGGCAGAAGACATTATCTGTGGTATGTACATACTATTCCCCAACTTAGTCAAATTACCCACCAAATTCTGTACATGATAAGCATATTTCCCTTTTACTGCATCATCAAGCAAATAAAAACACACTTTCTCATGTACTCTAAGAATCATGCTATAATAAAATTAGCTATAGAAACTGTATTCTCTAAATTTTAAGAGAGAATATGTGTTCCTTGACGAAGATCCCTGTTCCTCACTGGTGCACTGTATTCCAGCTAGATGTTTTCCCATAGGGTAGCTCTGATGCCGCCTCCTCTGCAAGCTCCTCTCTTTCCACACTTTTCCGCTACCTCTCTCTACTCCAGCTAACCTGGTCTATCTATCTGAGTCCTTCTTCCTGGAATATGGTCCTTCTACCTGGAATATTTTTTCCTCAGGCCTTCTCTGGCTTATTTCCACTTTATTCCTTGGATCTCAGCTTAATCATCTCTTTGGCAAGTATCCGTGATCCAAACTGGGTTAGTGGCACTCCCAAGACCCCCTTTATTAACCCTGTACTAGCACTTAACACATAATCTATTGTATTTACCGGCTCCTTGGCCTGTCTGCAAGTTTCTTGAGGCATGCTGCCATCATTCTCATTTATCACTGTATCTCCAGTGCCCAGCCTTAAAAATATTTGATAAATGAGTGAAAAAAGAAAATGCACTGTAGGTGCCTCTATTAGAATGTTTTTCTCCCTTGCAATTACAGATCTACAACCAGATCTGCTTATTGAGTTTATTGAATTTCTACCTTTTTTTCTGAAAAGCAAAATGTCTCAGGGTCCATAAATCTGTGAGAAGCTCGTGGGAAGCAGAGCAGCACATAACAGCAAAATGATTTTCCCCTTCCCTTTGTCTCTAGGGGTCGAGAGTTCTTGTCTCATGGTTCAGGCATTGTGTTAACTATTTCTGTGCAATATCCATTCTTTAAGTATAGCTGTAACTGTAGTTTTGATTGAAATATTAACCTATAAGTGATTTGGAATATCAAAATAAACATTCATATCACAGAAGGTTTTTTTTTGTTCTTGAGAGAATAGGAAATAGGTTGATTTTTCTGGCGTTACTAAGATATATGTACATTGCAAAACATTATGCTAATAGCTTAAGAATATATGTACATATGAAATGACAGAGTGATAAATTTATTAGCCAATTTGCTGTTTGTTATAAGGAAGTTGCTGTCTGGAAAGGCTTCAGAACCCTGTCCAGCTCTACCTCCCCTTCTGACTTTTCGTTTCCTGTGTCTGGGAACCTCATTGCCTTCTCTCATGGTCATGTTAAGTAATTATTCTCATGTGAGGTTACTCTGCTAACCCTCAGCATTTGGCTCACAGCACAGTTATTCCCGTGTCAGTGATGGGGGATGGAAACCGTCCATCACTGCAAGACTGTTCCCATGGCTGAGGAGGGAGAGATGGTTTCAGTCGTGTTCTTGTTAGTAAGGTGTTGAGATGTAGATTCATGGCTGATGATATTGCCCCATCAAAGAGTTCATTTAGCTCATTGGAAGAGTTTGCTGTATTCTAAATTTAACATAAAATAATGATGCAGGAAAGTTTTAGGTTTTAGAAAAGAATTTTCACATGATACACTGTATATGCATGTGTGTGTTTGTGTGTGTGTGTGTAAATGTTGCTCTGGTTTCAGCGTTCTGATCAATAAAAGCAGAAGTTCAGGCCATTTTATCCTGAAATATTTCTATAGGGTAGTCTTATAAGTTGCTTATTATACAAAGTATATACAGTTAGTATAAAGAGTGTGCGAACTAAAATGAAGGGGGCTGGGGAATCAAATTTGCTGTCTCTGAAGTTGAGTTTGAGACTGGAGTGGTTAAATAAAGGCTGTTCTAAGAAATTCCATCAAAATAAATTTGATATACTGCCAGAAATTCTACAACTGCCTTCTGGATCTACCACATTCTCTTGGGAGTTAGAACTACTGCTTTCTATAGCTACAATTTTATTTTTAACTAGGTCTAGTTTTTGTTGAAAAAACTGTCCTAAGATTAAAAGTTAATAGTTGAAATTAAATTTAATAATAAAACTGAATGTGTCATTCAGTGTTAATTTTTGGTAGCCTTATGTTTAAATTTGAACATCAAATATTATACAAAACTCTGCTCTGAAGCATCTATTTAAATTTGGTATGTTTTTGCAGAAGAGCAACCTGGAAAATAAAATAAAATAAATAAATTTGGAAGGTTTGAAGCCCTCAGTGTTCTTGGGTTCTGGAACCTAAAATCAAATGTGCCCTCAGAAAGACTTAATATTATTTTTGGTTGTGCACATTTAGAGGTCGCTTCTCAGAACTTAAACACCTCTAGGAGTTTCATTGACATTCTAACTTTTAAAACAACTTCCTTGGAGACTAGTACCAAGAAAGGAAGCAAGTCAAATCTTGCATCTCATACTTGCCCTAAACATGAGACTCCTGTTATTTTAGATCAGATTTATACTAGAAGGCAATAAAGATGGCAAGTCATTCACCACTTGTTTACTCAGTAATATAAGGTCTTTATTCTCTAACTGCTCTTCATTTATTCAATAAAGACATTGGGTAAATAGCAGCAAACAAAACAGACAGACATCCTTGCCCTTGTGGATTCTGGTAGAAGAGCAAGACAAAAAGGGAAATAAATAAGTAAATACATAGTATGTAAGATAAGTACTAAGTAGATAAGTACAATGGGGAAAGGGAGTGGAAAGAAGACAGATATTGAGTGGGTGACCTCAATACAAGGTGACAGTTGAGTAAAAGAAAGGATGAAGGAGCAAACAATGCCGCTATTTAAGGTAAGAGCATTCCGGTTAGAGGAAACAGCAGGTGCAAAGGCCCTGTGGCAGGAATGTGCCTGGAGGGTTAAAGGAAGAGCAAGGAGGCCATGGTGGTTGAGTGAGAGAGAGAGAGTCATGGCAAATGAGATCACAAGGATATGAGGGTAGAGCAAGAGTAGGGGAGAGGTAGAGCACATAGGGCCTGATAGTATCATCTATTGTCCAAACAGGACAATTTTGAGAGTGAAGGGAGACACTATTATGTCAGGACAATAGGCATAAACCTATTGTCCTGGGTAAACAAGGAAAACCTATACACCTTTAAAAGTCTTTGGCTTTTTCTCTGAATGAGATAGGAAGTTTTGAAAAGTTATGTCCAGATGAGTGACATGAACATGTTACATTTTAACAGGAACATTCTGGCCAGGCACGGTGGCTCATGCCTGTAATCCCAACACCTAGGGAGGCAGAGGTGGGAGGCCAGCTTGAGCCCAGGAGTTGGCTACTATGTTGAAAAGTATTTCCTAAATCAATGAAGGGAAAACATACAATCTTAAAATATGTTGTATATACTAATATATAACATGAGAATATTACCTAAAGTGTAGTGTTTACTCTATGCCAAGCTAAGTCGTATGAGCCTCCCAACAAATCTATGACATGCTACTGTTGCTTGAATGTGAATATGAAAAAAACGAGGCCCAGAGTGTTAAGTAACTTTCTCAAAGTCACACAGCTAGAAATGGCAGGTCCAGGATTTGGATCCAGCCTGACCCCAGAGGCTGTGCTGTTAGCCAGCCTGCCATACTCTTCTTCCACACACCTCGTAAGACAAACCTTATAATTACCAAAATGTCATCCCTAACACAAATAGATTTTCAAAGACTGTTCAAAGAAGAAAATCATTCCCTTTTATCTCTCCACTAAATCCAACAGCTTCATTAGTTCCTTCTTTAAGACAGAAGTAACACATTGTAAAGAAAATGTGTATAATAGATTGCACTCCAAAATAGCATCTATGTTGTAAGTCTTGCAGATGGCCTTGGGACATCTGGTGAACAGGATTTGTGTAGCCTATATTCATTGTCATGTCAGTGAGGTCGACTGACAGAAGGAGAGCCAGAAAATAAAAAATAAATAAACTGAGAGGAAAGATTGAGTTTCTGATGGACTAATTGCCTCGACACATCTGCTCAGAGAAATGCGTTTCGCCAAACGAATGGCTCATCTAGTTATCACTTGAAAGGCGAGGCAATTTGTCTGTGGACAGGATACAGAAGAATGAATGTCTATGGCTAGCCCATAGTTTCAGTTGGGTTAGAAACATCAGGCTTGACTGATAAAGTTAGAGGTTGCTTTTCTAGACCTTCCTCCTTTGGGGTTTACCAGATGCGCAGGAGTTAAAAGGAGGATGTGGAAGCATAACAGATGACATTTGTGGATATGTATAAACTGATCATTAAAAAGAAGCCAGCAATCCTCAATTTTTAAAGATTTGCATATAAAACTTACCTTTTGTGAAACCTTTCCATGAAATCTAATGCATAAAGAACTTCATTATTAATTCCTAATTTTAAAGGCAACAAATAAAGGAAACATTATTGAACATTTTTTCAATGTCCAAAATATTGTTTATCAAAATATGAAAGGTAACGGATACATATTTCTTTTTTTTTTTTTTTTTTTTTTTTGAGGCGGAGTCTCGCTCTGTCGCCCAGGCTGGAGTGCTGTGGCCCGATCTCAGCTCACTGCAAGCTCCGCCTCCCGGGTTCCCGCCATTCTCCTGCCTCAGCCTCCCCAGTAGCTGGGACTACAGGCGCCCGCCACCTCGCCCAGCTAGTTTTTTGTATTTTTTAGTAGAGACGGGGTTTCACCGTGTTAGCCAGGATGGTCTCGATCTCCTGACCTCGTGATCCGCCCGTCTCGGCCTCCCAAAGTGCTGGGATTACAGGCTTGAGCCACCGCGCCCGGCCGGATACATATTTCTTAACAAAATATTGAATAACACATTACACCTCATCCCACATAAGGTTTATGTCACATAAAGTAATTTTGCAGAATGTCTGTACAAAAAAAAAAACTCTAACCACTGTGAACTTTTAGTTTGAAAGAAGATTTAAATCTCAGTTTTCACCAGATAGAAATATCTAGAATACAGCAGAGTTTCTCTTTTAAAATGGTGTCATTGATGTCATAAGTATGGTATTTCTCTGCATATTTTCATTGTTTCCACAAATTTTACTTGCTTAAAGAAGCTAAATCTATGAAAATTAGGTTTATATCATTTAAGAATCTTAATACTTTTTAAACTTTTAAACATGTTATTGAAACGTAGCATACACATAGAATAATATGCCTAAGCATCGGCTCTGTTAATTTTCACAAAATGAACACATGTATAACCAGGATCAACAAACAGAGCATTACCAGCACCCTGAAGTCTCCTAGTCACTATCCTAACCCCTAAGCCACTCACTTTCCTGACTTCTAACAGCATGAATTTGCTTTCCTGTTTTTGTGTTTCCAGCATATGGAATCCTGTGATGTCTGTACGTATTGTTTTGTGTCTGACTTCTCTTACTCAACATTATGTTTGTGAGAGTCATCTATATTGTTGCATTCAGTTGTAGTTCAGTCATTCTCATTATTGTATAGCTCTTAACTGTGTGAATATCACACTTTATGAATTCTACTAAAGATGGGCATTATTAAGTAGTTTCTAGTTTTGAGCTATTTTTAATAGTGCAGCTGTGGACATTCTCTTATGCATCTTTTTGGTGCATATATATGTTGAATATCTATGTAAGTATATAGATATAAAAACCTATAGCTGTATATATAATGATATCGGTAATATTTATGTAGCAACATATATAGCTACATACTAAATATATCTAACTATATACTTCTCATATAATTTTTCTTGATCACAACCCTTTTATATTTTACAATTCAGTAATGTTGGAGAATTACACGAGGGTAAGGTA
Organism: Macaca fascicularis; assembly: GCF_037993035.2. Lineage (NCBI taxonomy): Eukaryota > Metazoa > Chordata > Mammalia > Primates > Cercopithecidae > Macaca > Macaca fascicularis. The sequence continues at coordinate 152,387,445 of NC_088379.1, forward strand.
CAGAATTAAGAGCTAGACAATAGAATTCTTCTTTTTTGTTTTGTTTTGTTTTGTTTTTTTAGAGATAGGTTCTTGCTTTGTTGCCCAGGCTGGTTTCAAACTGCTGGCTTCAAGTAATCCTCTCATCTCAGCCTCCCAAATTGCTGGGATTACAAGCATGAGCCACCATGCCTGGCCCAGAATTCTTTTCTAATTCTAAAAGCTTTAAGACCTGTGTGGCCTGTATATGAACTTGGTCCATGATAATTATTTGCCTTTCAAGAAAATCTATTATCTGCCTTCATAATGGATAATTCCCAGATCAACTCACACATTGACTAAGCACCTGTAGAAAACACACAGGAATCTAGGCTTCAAGTTGCTCACGTTCTATTTGAGGATACAAGCAAATAGTCAACAAAGTTAGACTGGATACCAGCAGAGTTTTTATACTCAAGTTTTATACTCAAGTATTCTCTCGGACTTTTTTTTTTTTTTTTTTTTTTTGAGACAGAGTCTCGCTCTGTCGCCCAGGCTGGAGTGCAGTGGCGCTATCTCGCCTCACTGCAAGCTCCGCCTCCCGGGTTCACACCATTCTCCTGCCTCAGCCTCCCGAGTGGCTGGGACTACAGGCGCCCGCCACCATGCTCAGCTAATTTTTTGTGTTTTTAGTAGAGACAGGGTTTCATCGTGTTAGCTAGGATGGTCTCGATCTCCTGACCTCATGATCCACCAGCCTTGGCCTCCCAAAGTGCTGGGATTACAGGCGTGAGCCACCACTCCCGGCCTCTCTTGGACTTTTTGAAACCAAAGAACAAAGTGTATGCAGTGACTTCAGAATCATCTCCAGCTCCTGTACTGTCATAAAGGAAGTCAAGCCAGAGGGAGTGGTATTCACTAAGGTGATATTCCAGAACCCAATTTCAAGCACTGCTGCTTTCTCCTGCTTGATTTGCTCACCCAGGGCCCGGCAAACTACAGCCAGTGAGCCAAATCTGGCCCACCGCCTGTTTTTGTAAATGAAGTTTTATTGCAACACAGCCATACCTATTGCTTATGTATTTTCTTTTTTTTTTTTTTTTTTTTTTTTTTTTTTTTTTTTTTTTTGACGCGGAGTCTTGCTCTGTGTCCCAGGCTGGAGTGCAGTGGCGCGATCTCGGCTCACTGCAAGCTCCGCTCCCCCGGGTTCACGCCATTCTCCTGCCTCAGCCTCCCGAGTAGCTGGGACTACAGGCGCCCGCCACCTCGCCCGGCTAATTTTCTTGTATTTTTAGTAGAGACGGGGTTTCACCGTGTTAGCCAGGATGGTCTCGATCTCCTGACCTCATGATCCGCCCGTCTCGGCCTCCCAAAGTGCTGGGATTACAGGCTTGAGCCACCGCGCCCGGCCTGCTTATGTATTTTCTATGGCAGCTTTTGAGAGTAGTTTCAACAGACATAATATGGCCCAGAAAGCCTAAAATATTTACTATCTGGCCATTTATGGAAAAAGTTTGTCAACCCTGGTGGCATCTCACCAACTGCCCTGCCCCTGCCTTTCATCCCTGCCTCTTATCTGCCTCCACTTGGACCCACAGGCAGTCAAAGCTCAAGATCTGAACTTCAGAAATGTGAATAAGGCTTCATAACCTTTTTCTCTTTTCAATAGAGACAGGATTTCACTATGTTTCCCAGGCTGATCTTGAACTCCTAAACTCAAGGAATTCTCTTACCTCAACTTCCCAAAACACTGGGATTGCAGGCATGAGCCAGTGCACCCAGACACTTCATAACCTTTGATATTTTTAAGTGCCTCATGCCTTAACCCCAAGAAGTAAATGGGCATAATCTCAAGAAATCAAAATATGTTTTATTTTTTAAAATGGTTTGTCACTGATCTTGAATAAATCACTTGACCTCTCACATCATTCTTTTTCTTTTTCTTCTTTTTTTGAGAAAGGGCCTCACTCTACCACCCAGGCTGGAGTTCAGCGGCATAACCACAGCTCCCTGCTGCCTCAAGCTCCTGAGCCCAAGCAATCCTCCCACCTAAGCCTCCCAAGTGGCTGGGACTACAGGCACGTGCCACCATGCCCAACTGATTTTTTGAATTTTTTGTAAAGATGGGGTCTCACTGTGTTGTCCAGGCTGATCTCAAATTTTTGGATTCAAGTGATCCTCCCACCTCAGCCTCACAAAGTGCTGACATTATAGGCGTGAGCCACCACGCCCGGCCTCAAGTCATTATTTTTATTTGAAAAAAATAAATAATGAAGGGACCATTTCATGGCATCCCACTAGGCATAATGACACAAAGTAGGCTTATTCCTAAGCTGACAGCCAACACCAGTTACAACAACCAAGGGCTATTGTCTCTTCGTTGTCTCAATTTATGTTAGTAAACATCAGAACTTTGGTCTCATGAGAGGTCTTGGCAACCACAATTCACGTGTTTTCTAATCAAAATTAAACACTTTCTAAACTCTTTGTCACACACTTAGAAATATTCAATACATTGTCCTTTGGGTAGTTAAAAGCAGCACTAAGCCAGATGGCTAGATTTTTGGGTAGCCATTTATGTTTCAGTTAAGTAAAAGAAAAAGGAAAAGGAGATGATGAAGATTTTTCATTTATTTTAGAGAAATTTCATATGAAAATAGAGTTACTCTCTAAAAGTCTTTTTTTTTTTTTTTTTTGAGATGGACTCTGTCACCCAGGCTGGAATGCGGTGATGCAATCTCGGCTCACTGCAACCTCTGCCTCCCGGGTTCAAGCAATTCTCCTGCCTCAGCCTCTGGAGTAGGCGGGATTACAGGTGCCCATCACCATGCCCAGCTAATTTTTGTATTTTTAGTAGAGACGGGGTTTCACCATGTTAGTCAGACTGGTCTCAAACTCCTGATCTCAGGTGGTCTGCCCACCTCAGCCTCCCAAAGTGCTGGGATTACAAGTGTGAGCCACCACGCCCAGCCTCTAAAAGTCTTAAAGATAAAGCTTTACATACTTGAAGTTACTTAGTCAGAAAATCACAACACTTTATATTTCTTTGGGTGGACCAATTGAATTACATGATCATAACTAAAAACATGAATTTTCTTACCTCTATGCTGTGAAAATCAGGGACTATTTCTTTAATAATGGACAGAAAGACCATGTCTTAGACAAAGGGGAAAGTAGGGGATAAGAAAAGAAATATCTCATGTTCCATTTTTTTATCACTAGGCGTATGTATGTATGCATACATGTTATTTTTGGTGACACAGATATTCTCTGTTTACATTACATTTTTCCAAACTGTTGGCGGTCAGGTGTAATCCCAGCACATTGGGAGGCCAAGGCCAGAGGCTCATTTGAGCCCAGAAGTTCGAGACTAGCCAGAGTAACATGATGAAACCCCATTGCTACAAAAAAAAAATACAAAAATTGGCTGAGTATAGTGGCATGTGCCTGCAGTCCCAGCTACTGGGAGGCTGAGGTGGGGGAATCACTTGAACCCAGGTCGAGGCTTCTGAACCATGATTGGTCCCACTGCGCTCCAGCCTGGAAGGAAAAAAAAAAATGTTGGGAGGAAAGGACACGGGAGCTACAGGGGCTGGAGGAAAAAAAGCAGAGTTGGGTAGTGGAGACCCATCCTTAGGACTCAACCACGTCATTCTGTCAGCACCCAGGTGACATTTCATATATTTGAGGAAGAAAGGGAGGAAGCATGTACTCTCAAAATGTGAGGAGTCAACATCCGTAATTCCAACTATGTGAAAGCAGCTTGAAGAACCAGAGCATTGACCTATTCATGATTTTTGCAGAGGCACTCATTCGGATTGGCCCTCCAAGCAGGCTGGTGTAAGAGCCTCTCAGTATCTACACCAAAGCCCATCTGTCTTGTGGTTTTGAAATTCTTTACTTGTTTGCAGTAGCTCCAATGAACCCTCATGAAGCGATAAACATTTAGTTTATTTGTGGAAATGGCCCAGAAGAAAAAAGCTGGTATTAGAACTGAAGATGTCTAATGAAGTATATTTTTCTTAGCCAGAAATTTTGGATAAATGAATGAGTGGAGAAAAGTAAGTGCCTTAGGTAGGGCTCAATATTTGTCCTTCAATTACTTTTTAGGTTATGATCCTTTGTACACACCATATTCTGTTCAGACTACCTCTTCTCTGCTAAAAATACGCCTGTGCAGGGGCAGTTCCCACACTAGTAGCAGGTACGCTCTCACACATTTATGCCTTTGTATAAATTAGAGAAAATCCTAATTTTTCATGTTTTAAATAGGGAATATATTCGAATAGATCAAAAATCAAGAAAATAGAAAAAGGTACACATTGAGAAGTCTTCCTCTTAGACCAGTCCTGATCACCAAATTTTCCCACTCCCACCCTCTATAGCGAATCACCTTTAAAAGATTCTTCTGTATCTTTCTAGTGTTTCTTCATGCAGATATAAGAAAATCCAAATATATATTTATATTCTTTCCCCTGTTTATTATACAATGTTCTGTACATTGCTTTTTTCAATTGACAGTATATCCTGGAGATCTCTGAATATCAATATATGAAAAGCTGCCTCATTTTTTAAATAGTTTCATAGTATCCCATTGTGGGAGAGTGCCATAGGTTATATAATCAATTGTTCCAATCTTTTAGTCTACAATTGCAGACTATGGTACAATTGTAACCATGTGCATGTCATGTTTATATCTGTGGGTACAGCTATATGACAAATTCCCACACATAGGATTCCTGTGCCATAGGTCAAGTATCTGTATTACTTTGATATAAATTGCCAAATTATGCCCCATAATAATTGTGCTGTCTTGCACTCCCATTAGCAATGTAGGAGTCCCTATTTCCCCATTGCCTAACCATATTCTTAGTTTATTTATCTTTCCTTTGGATTATCTTAAATAGAAAATGTCAGCGAGGAAGTCTTTTTTTGCTCCTATACACTAAGATTGCTTATAAAAAATGGTGAAAAAATAGGAAACTAATTTTGGAAAATGTATTGGGTCACTGAATCAAATGCCCAATGATAATTTTATGTGTCATTTACTTTTGCAAAAGTATACATTTTTACCCATAATGAAGAGGATACTAATTCAAGAAAGTATCATAGAAAATTAGATATTTTTTCTACTCTGAAGCAGTCACTGATTGTCAGTGGATTCTATACACTAAATTATTTCAGAATTCATATACTTGAAAATTGTCAAATATATAAACTCTAATTATTAGAGTATTGATATTTAGAAAAAGGATCTGTAAAGTGTTTGTGTCCATTTTTCCCAGTCATTTACATATCAAAAAAGTACTCATCATGGAACCAAATTATTTTCATCTCCAACTTGAACGGCTTTTTGATATTTCAGGTTGAAACCAAGATAAGCCTGTGCATTGAGTCTGAAGAATTGTACTTTTTCCAAATATAACAGTTTTGAAAACTAATTTATGAATTGTAGTAACTAAGTTCCATCCAGTTTCGACTCCCATTTTTTGACACAGATCAGAATGAAAAACCCAGAAGCCAATATCCAAGCTTTACCGCAGAAGTTTCCACTGTTCAGGCAGTAGTTGAGGACTGAGACAGACGTTCTGAATGACAACTTTACCATGACAACTGAGCGTTAATGTCATCTGATAACATGTCGGTAGCTTTTTTGGAAATAATCTAGGATGATAGAATGCGAGGTATCTCTTCAAAAATAAGTATTTAGCCTAATTGCTGAAATACTTTATATTTTAAGGACTGGTATGACTGCTTTTTTTCATTTATCTAGTTTATAACTTCATGTAGTGTGAATTCAGCCTGAAATTGACATTTAAATTTTGTACCTAAATTCATAGGTTTAGTGTTTTGAAGAAAACAATGACTTTCCAGTAAATAAAATAATCTTTTTACATTTTCTTTTGTTCAGCCTTGAGTTTGTTTTGAGAGCTTTAGTTTTCATAACAAAGAGAAATGTAATTTTAAAATTTGGGAGAATTGTAAAACACCATTATATTTTTTCAGATGTGTTTTAAAATTTATTTTGTACAATATGTTTATAGATATGAGGCTTCATTTTGTTGAATTCATCCTACACACACACTTCTTTTTAGCTGAAATTAATAGAAAGCCAATTCTAAATTAATGTAGGTAATACATAATTTAATCAACTGGATGAATACCTTGGTTGCAAGTCTTGTTCTGACCGGGCTAAGTGACAAGAATCTCAATCTACTGACCTTCCAGCATCTAGGTGGAGCTCCCAGGACAAGCAGGCAACAGGAAGCAGGAAATAGCAGGAAAAGGTCCTTTAGTTCCCATGTGTAGAACGTCTCTGCATTCATGGAAGCAAATGCTCAGCTGCCTCTGTATTGAACCATACTGATGCCTGCCACCATATTGTTCATTGTAGATACAAATCATTATGTTAAAAGTTACAGTAGGTTAGAAATTGCAACCACCTCTTTCAAAAGAGTGATTACCACAATTTTGAAAGGAAGAGAAATACAGATTGTAACTTTTTGCTATACCAGCAAAGAAAATTAAATATTTAAAATATTATGAAGATGCTTTTGACTAGCTATGTGTGACCTTCAGAGTTTCATTTTCAAAACAAAGTATTAATCTATATCAGTGTTTCTCTAAATTTTTGTTCTCAACACCCTTTTATACTCTTAAAAATCATTGAGGACACCAAATTTTTCTTCATGTATGTTATATTGATTGATATTTATGATGTTACAAGTTAAAACTAGTCATTTTATTAAAAATATTTATTAATTTTCATGAACCCCATTAAATGTTAACATAAATGATATATTTTTGTGAAAAAAGTTATATTTTCCAAAACAAAAAAATTATTTAGTGAGAAAAATGGCATTGTTTTACATTTTTACAAATCTCTTTATTTAATGTCTGGTTTAATAGAAGACAGCTAAAACTCATATCAGCTTCTGCATTCAATCTGTTGTACTATGTTGTTTTGGTTGAAGCATATTTAAAAACTCTAGCCTCACAAAAAAATGTAGTTTAAAAAAGGATGAGAATGTTAATCGTCTTTTCAGATAATTGCAAATATTCTTTGATACTACATCAAAACTCTCCCATTGGCAGTTTTGTAAAGATTAGTTACAATGTGGAATCTGAAACCATGTTAATGAACTTTTCAGACATCTTACATTAAAATATGTTGTCTCTCTTGTACTTTGCATAGATGTTTTACATATGCACGGTTTTGTAACATCAGACATTGGCCATTAGGAATTACTAGTTTACCAATTACAAGAATCTTCTCAATGTTACCTTATTTAATTATATAATATCAAAAAACTACATTCATTAATATCACCACCAGTCTTTTGTCACATGGAATATTAAAAAGACATGTACCTAAGCTCAAGATATATTCAAAATTTATAATTTCTCTGCTGCTTCAACAGGGATATCTTAAGGGAAACTCATGAAGCATGATCCATAAAAGAAAAAAAAAATGTTGGGCCTTATTAAAATTAAAAACTTTTTCTCTGCAAAGGACCCTGTTAAAAGGATGAAAAGACAACAGCCGGGTGCAGTGGTTCACGCCTGTAATCCCAGCACTTTGGGAGTCCAAGGCAGGCAGATCACTTTCAGCTCAGGAGTTAAGGACCAGCCTGGGCAAGATGGCAAAACTCCATCTCTACAAAAAAATATATATATACACAAAAATTAGCCAGGCATGGTGACATGCACCTGTGGTCCCAGCTACTCTGCAGGCTGAGGCTGTAGAATCACTTAAACCTGGGAGGCAGAGGTTGCAGTGAGCCAAGATTGCACCACTGCATACCAGCCTGGGCAACAAAGTGAGACCCTATCTCAAAAAAAAAAAAAAAAAAAAAAGGGATTCGTATCTAGAATATATAGAGAATTCTCAAAACTCAATGGTAAAAAAAAAAATCAATAATCCAAATAGAAAATGGACAAAAGACAGAGACAGAAATTTTACTGAAGGGTATATGCAGATGACAGATAGGCACATGGAAAGGTGTTCAATATCATTAGCCACTAGGGAAATGCAAGTCAAACCACAGTGAGATGTCACTAAACCCTATCTGAATGGCTAAAATGTTTAAACAAAAAAAAAGAGAGAGAGAGACAACACCTAATTCTGTCAAGGATGAAGAGAAACTGCTGGTAGAAACGGAATGTAGAACCACTCTAAAAGAGAGTTTGGCTGTTTCTTTTTTCTTTCTTTTTTCTTTTGAGACTGAATTTCACTCTTGTTGCCCAGGCTGGAGTGCAATGGCACGATCTAAGCTACTGCAACCTCCGCCTCCCAGGTTCAAGCGATTCTCTCCTGCCTCAGCCTCCTGAGTAACTAGGATTGCAGGTGTGCACCACCAGACGGGGTTTCACCATGTTGGTTAGGCTGGTCTCGAACCCCTGACCTCAGGCGATCCACCCACCTCGGCCTCCGATAGTGCTGTGATTACAGGCGTGAGCCACCCTGCCTGGCCAACAGTTTCTTATAAAACTAAATATGCAATTTCCGTAAGGCCTAGCAGTTGCACTCTTGAGCATGTATCCCAGAGAAGTGAAAATTATGTTCATGCAAAAACCTGTACATTGCTCTTTCCCGGGGTCCCAGTATCCTGGCAGCTTCCTGAATATTTGGCACAGCAATGAGCTAAAGCCCCTGAAAGAGGTGAACTTGGGAAACAGTGGATTGCCAAGACTCAAGGAAGGACTGAGGTGTCATTTACTTTGAATGAAGATCTTGCAAATATTCATGACATTGGCGGAAAAGCAGCTTCAGTCAGTGCTCATAAAGAACATCCATTTGTCTTGCAAAGTGTTGGAGGACATATATGAACAATATTTACTGAGAGCTCATCAGATAAGCTGTCTTTGGAAGGAATAGTGGTGAAAAGAGCTGAATGCCAACAGACTGCCAGTGAAAAGTACATGATTAAAAAGATTGCAAATAGAAGAATCTTCCAAATCTGTAAGGCTATCACAACAACTGGACAAAGTTGTAACAGCCAGTTTCGAACCTGTTGCTAATCATCAGTACGATACTGAATATGAAAGGAAAGAGAAAGCAGATGGAAAACAAGCTCCAGCTAATAAACAACATGTTTCAGATATACTATTTTCAGCCTTTAGAAACAACAATATTATCATCTTAAGGACTTGGTGGATGTCACAAAACAACCTGTGGTATACCTGAGGGAACTCTTAAAAGAAATTGGTGTTCAGGATGTAAAAGAGATCCACAAAAACACGTGGGAGCTGAAGCCAGAGTACAGACATCATCAAGGAGAAGAAATGAGTGATTAAGACGGCTCCTGGCCAGCATGTTGGTGAAACAACAGCGACGCTAAGCAAAACGCGTTGATACTGGAAGGCTTGAACACTGTACGTTAATAGGGGCTAAGTGGCAATACTTTCCTTTCTCTTGGTAAATTTTCTAAACCTGTAACTATTGTAAAGTGTCTTCAGTGTTTTTTGAGGAGAAAGAACAAATTTATTTATAGACTTAACTTGTATTAAACCAGGTTATTCACAATGGGAATAAGGGTTGGAGGATGAAGAGGATTTCTCTTAAATATTAGCTCTCAGCATGTAAAATTAGGAAACGGTTTTTAAATGAGGACTCTCTGCCCTTGCTGTATCTCTGAGGGGCTGAGGTAGTACAGAATCAGAGAGAATAGTATAGCAAGAAAAAAACAGTCAACTACAGAAACTCTTAAAAGGAATAAAAAGCCAAAGTTCCTTATTTTGAGGAAAAAAATTCTAAAAACTCTGTACATTAACACTCACAGTAGTTTCACCTGTAATAGCCAAACCCCGGAGACCACTCAGATGTTCTTCAATATGAGTGGTCAAACCAACCATGGTACATCCATACCAGAGACTACTACTCAGCAATGAAAGGAAAGAAGTCATTGATACACACAACCATCTGGGTGAATCTCCAGAGAACCGTGCTGAGTGAAAAAAACCAATCTCAAAAGATTGCATACTATTATTACTCCATTTATACAACATCCTTGAAATGATAGAGTTGTAGAGATGGATAACAGATTAATGGTTGCTAGGGGTTAGGAATGGGAAGGGGAGAGAAGGGAAATATGGGTAGAAGAGGACATCAAAAGGGATCCTTGTGGTGATAAACCTGTTCTGTATCTTGACTGGTGATAAATACACAAACCTACACATGTTACTCAATTGCACAGAGCTAAACGCACACAAATTAGTATATGTGAAACTGGGGAAATAAAATAATATTGGTAGATTATATCAACATCAAAAAAATTGTGCCATTTCATATTCCCACCAGCTTTATATGAGGATTTTAATTTCTTCACATCCTCACCCCAACACTTATTATTGTCAGTCTTTTTCATTACAGTCATTTTAATAGTGTATAGTGGTATGCCATGGTGGTTTTAACTAGCATTTCCCTAGTGGCTAAGGATGTTGAGCATTTTCTATGTCTTTACCTACTTATATATCTACTTTGGCAAAATGTTTATTTAAATCCTTTGCACATTTTTAATTAAGTTATTTGTATTTATTTTATTTTAGTTGTAGTTCTTTATAGATTCTAGACAGAAGTCCTTCATCAGATGTATGATTTGCAAATATGTTTCCCATTTAGTGGATTTGTTTTTTGTTTTCTTCATGTCTTTGGAAGAGCAAAAATTATTTATTTTATTTATTTATTTATTTATTTATTTGAGACGGAGTCTCACTCTGTCACCCAGGCTGAAGTGCAGTGGGGCGATCTCCACTCACTGCAACCTCCGCCTCCTGGGTTCAAGCGATTCTTGTGCCTCATCCTCCAGAGTAGCTGGGATTACAGGCATGCACCACCATGCCCGGCTAATTTTTGTATTTTTAGTAGAGACAGGGTTTCACCATGTTGGCCAGGCTGGTCTCGAACTCCTGACCTCAGGCAATCCACCCACCTCGGCCTCCCAAAGCACTGGGATTACAGGCATGAGCCACCACACCCAGCCTGAAGAGCAAAAATTCTTATTTTGATCAAATCCGGTTTATCAAATTTTTCATCTATGGATCATGCCCTAGTGTCCTATCTGTGAAATCTTTGCCTAACCCAAGATCACAGAGAATTTCTCCTCTGTTTTCTTCTAACAGTTTTAGAGGCTTAGCTCTTACATTCACGTCTGCAATCTTTTCTGGCTAAATTTTTGTGTATGATATGAGGCAGGCATCTAAGTTGATTTTTTCTGCATATGGATACTCAGTTTTTCAACACTATTTTTTGAAGACTATTCTCATTGAATTGCCTTGGACCTTTATTAAAACTCAATTGGCAATAAATATAAGGGCTTGTATCTGGATTTTCTTTCTGCTCCAGGACCTGTGTTCTATTGTTTTGCCAATACCATCCTGTCTTAATTACTGGAGCTTTATATTAAGTTTTTTTTTTTTTTAATTTAAAGAACTGTTTTTTATACTTTATAAAGGATTATAAATAGTAAGTTTTTAAATAAGTACTGTAAGTTATCCTACTCTGCTTTTTGTCAAAATTGTTTTGGCTGTTCTAGATCCCTTATATTTTTATGTAAATTTTAAGATGAAGTTTTTAGTTTCCTTGGATTTAGATAGGAATTGCATTGACCCTTTAGGTGAATGTGGGGAGAATTGGCATCTTAATAATCTTAATTCTTCTTTTGTTAAATATATTCTCAACTATTTTATTCTTTTTTGGTACAGTTTTGAATGCAATTGTTTTTTTAATTTTTTTAGATTTTTCATGGCTAGTATGCAGAAATGCAGTTGTTTTCTGCATATTGATCTTGTATCCTATGACTTTGTTCAAGTTCTCTTTATTTTGCACCATCAGCTTTCTTCCTGCGAATGTGTGATGGTGAAGAGTACAACGACCTTTAGGTAGTTTAGTACCACTGTCATGATTCATGTGAAGGCACCAGCAGTTTACCCACCATTGCTTTTGCACTAACAGTGCAAATGTCAACCAGTGAAAAACGGCAATAATCTCTGAGTGTTATCTTGATTTTGCAGACCTCACGGAAGGTTCCCAGGGTTCCCCAGTGGTCTGCAGACAACACTGAGAGAACCAGGGATCTAGATCAGAGGTCCCCAACCCCCAAGGCTACGGACTAGTACCAGTTCATGGCCTGTTAGGAACCGGCCACACAGCAGGAGGTGAGTGGCAGGCAAGCAAGTGAAGCTTCTTCTGTATTTACAGCTGCTCCCCATTACTCGCATTACCTCCTGAGCTTTGCCTCCTGTCAGATCAGCAGCAGCATCAGATTCTCATAGAAGTACGAACCCTATTGTGCACTGCACACCCAAGGGATCTAGATTGTGCATTCCTTATGAGAATCTAATGCCTAATGATCTGTCACTGTCTCCCATTAACCCTAGATGGGACCATCTAGTTGCAGGAAAACAAGCTGAGGGCTCCCACTGATTTTACATTATGGTGAGGTGTATAATTATTTTATTATATATTCCAATGTAATCATAATAGAAATAAAGTGCACAATAAATGTAATATGCTTGAATCATCCCAAAACCATCCTGCCCCCCTCACCCCCCGCGAGGTCCATGTAAAAATTGTCTTTCACAAAACGGGTCCCTGGCACCAAAAAGGTTGGGGACTGCTGATCTAGATGGTCTCTAAGCTCCCATCCAAGTGTAAAATGCTATAATTTTTAAAACCTAAGATCAACAGTGTTGACCAGATTTGTCTTTACAAAATTTACTTAAATGGCTGCTTTTCTTGGCAGTCAATATTCCTTAGGCAATTGCTGCATGTGGAACAATGTATCTAGTCCTTTGAGAGAGATGGAAAGGAAATAGAACACTGGTCCTAGTCTCAAGAAAATGGCAAAAGAAGGCTCTCTAGGTGTGCAGGTGTCTAGGAAAGGAACCCAGGGTCACTGTAGGCTGATTGTATTAGACCTCAAATTTGTGTATTTTTTGTTCTACTAAAACAAAATGCTTATAGTGGAGATACAATATATATCAAAGCTCAAGGCTAGAAGTAAAACTAGGTAAAAATCTATCATTCTAGACTAGTACAACCTAATGTTAACTCATTTCCAAAGGTAAAAATCTATCATTCTAGACTAGTACAACCTAATGTTAACTCATTTCCAAATGACCATAAGATGTAAAGTAACATCAAACTAATTTTTACAACTTTTTCAAAAAGCTTTACATTATTGTTTGTAACAGACCCCTGGTTGGAAGTTTAAAATCACCACTTAACTGATATTTTTTCTACATTTTATATGTAATTCAAATTGTGTATACAATATGATGCTTACAGCTCACTAGGCAAATTTACTATAGATTTTGACTTTTCATTTGAGAGTAATGAAATATTGTTCATATATTCAAGGTAAATAGTCTCAAGGCTTCAATCTGGGATTCCCCAAGTTCTGAAATCCTTAATCTTTTTAGTTAGAAAAAAAAAGGGACTAAAACACTCTTTCATGGGAAGAATGAAAAGAAATTGAGAAAGTAAAATTAATCATATACAGTACATGGAAGGGTACAGATTAATTTAGGGATAAATGGAGTTAATAACAGTTTCAGATAAACTAGTTACAGACTAGAGTTCTGACATGAAAATAATCATACAATTTCAGAGCTGGCAGAGAATTCAAAGTATCTAGTTCTAGCCTAACATTTCTTCTTTGGCAGAGGAGGGAGCTAAATCTTCAAGATTTTTGACAGAGCTAGACTAGAAACCAGCATTTCTAACTTCTCCTTCAGTATGTTCCATCCTTCCATCTCTGCATTCAATAGAACTTTTGTGGTTTTAATACTCTCGACACCACAAATTGCATTTCCCTAGAAGACAGCCTGGCTTCTAAAACTTCAGTGAGTGAATTATTAAAATGTATGCCATTCTTATCTGGGGTTTCATAATATGATTAGTAACCCAGCCATCCTGACTTTGCCTTTCTATTTTGCTTTATGCCTCAACTATGAGTAATTGTGAAGTTTTATTTTCTAATGAATTTCTGTTATTAAATATTAAAATCACCTCAACTATATTTACTAATAAGTCAGTGAGAGCATCAACTTTATTCTACTTTATTCTTTTTTTCCCAAAACACACATATGGTATTACTTTGCTCATGCTGCATACCATATCTTTGTTGGCTCATTGTTTCCATCTACACTCGGTATAATTGTGACCACATGACAAACTTTACAATAAAGAACTCAAGTTTCTTTAGAACTTATAGATTAGATCATTAGATCAGCTGCATGCTTTCAAATATGCCATTTGTTTTTTCCTTTTTCCTATTCATCATCACCTACATCACTGATAGGATTTTGAGATCACTACCTAAATCTGTATGTGGGGATCTCTGCTATTCCATTTTATCTTGTGTTGTTCTGCTTTGGTTTTGCCTGCCTGTTTATTTTAAATAGGCACTAGCATGTCTGACCATAGAGACTGATGATTAAAATCAACTATAAAATGTTTCCATTCGGTTTTGGGACTTATTGTCTGTCCAGGTCCGAGCACCCCATTTCTATGGTGGGAGCTCTGACCCAGACACAAATAAGGCCCAAAACTGTGCTTGTACGTTGTTATGACAAAACGTAGGGCTCCACTCACAACACATGGGAAATCTTTTCTCCATTCCAGGAAAGCCAGGGTTCTTTCTTTCTAGCATGAGTCTTCTCTGCATTATGAATTAAACCTTAAAGTATTGACACATACAATCAGCACAAACCTTGCAGTTTCAATATTGAGGCTATCTAATTTTTCTTCCTTAAAGTCCTATTTTTCTCTATGCAATGATCCTTTGGTTGTATGCTTACAAAATAAGTAGAAGCTTCAAGTCCCTCACATTTGAATTGGTGCTCTTACAGCAAAGAGAGTTGTTAAAAAGAGATGTTCCTCTTGACTCCCAGCCTTCAGGTGACTGAGACTCTCAGGGGTGATAAGCCTATATCTTGGGTGAACAATCTGTCCTCAAAGGAAAAAATCTTCATGGCTCTGGAACTCTGGCTTTAAAAAATTCTTTTTTCTCCTTGTTTCCTCTCATCTACCTTGTTATTATTAACATCTATGTATTTCAGATTCTAAAAAGTGAAGACCTCAGCAGAGACTGAAACACTGAATATTCAATAGTGAAAGATGTGGTTAGCCAGTATCAACAATTCCATCTCTTTCCATCTAAATGCGGTTTAGCAAGAAGCAGTTCCTCAGAATCCATCTCCTACAGAAACTAATGTTTATGATTTGCTCTAGATCAGGCCCTGCTCTAGGTGCTTTTCATGTATGAACCCATTTAATACATCAGCCATATGCATGGGCACTCTCTTTATCTGCAGTTTTCTGTGAGGAACAGTTAACATGTCTAAGTCACGCCAGGGGACAAAGCCGCCGAGCCTGTTCTCTTTACTGTTAAGTCATACCATCCTCTTCTGTGGAGTGCCCAGGGAAGATTGCTTAGAGCTTCTTGAGAAGTCATTATTTCTGCTTATCTTCTAGGAATGAGTTCCTAGAGAGTGGGGTCTTTTGTTCTTGTGTGGCCTGCCACCACCCTGCACCTGCTGACCTAGACCATGGGTGACCATAACCATGAACCATCAATAGTTTTTGCTCACCCTTCCATATTCTGACTTCTGCTAAGCCCTTCCTCTGGACTCTCTCTTCTCTGGCCCACAGTAATCCTCTGCAGTAGCTACCAGAATGATCTTCATTTTATAGAAGATAAAACTAACAGGCACAGAGGTTAACAAACACGTCAATGTCACAAGATCAAGAAGACAGCAGAGCTTGGGGTCAGTCTGCCCCAAGGAGTCCAGCTTCAGGGCCCATGCTCTGAGCTACTATGCCAAGCCAGCTGTCTTGATTAAAAGGAGGGCTTTTCCATCCCCCCAGCTCATGGAGGGCTCCCAAGGCCAGAGTCAAAACCATTTATGGAATTTCTGTTCTACTCTGCATTTGTCATACATCCTGAATTCTTGGACTGGTCAGGAGGCAAGAAGAGCCTGTTCAAAGAAAAAGTGTATGGATAGGGGATAGGGAGACGCCATAGCTTTTATGACATTTGTATGAACGTTCTTTCTCAATCCTGAAGCAATTAATGCATAACAGAAGAACAAAATCTATTCTTGGTCACACGCAGTGACTTATTTTGTAGTATCTGATTTGAGATCTGCAGTGGTCAGAGAGCATGTTCTTATAAATGGCCTGTCCTGGGCATCACAAGCTTTATAATCATCTCAGTCTGTGCTGTTGGAAGATGTTTTTATTTGCTACTGAGTCAACTATGTACCAACTTTTACATCCCAGTCCCTCCCCAAGGAAGAAAGAAAAATCTCAGAACCTCAGTTTTTAAAGCCTGATAACTGGTCAGTCACGTCCAATTCTAAGTGACCCTATAATAATTCATATTGAAGGGAAAAGATTTTCTTTGCTTTGAGGTTTGCAGCTATTACAGACCATACTTGTAAATCCCTCATTTCTGTCTAGGACGGGCAGGAGATGAAGGAGAGGAAAAAAATCCCTTGGCCTCACAGGATGGGATGAGAGGAAAATTAGCACAAAGTTTTTCTTTGTACCATTTGTACCATTTTAAGATGCCATGACAATAACAAAAATAACATACAAGTAATAGGATTAAGTAGCAGGAGATATTAACATCTGGAATGGATAAAGAAGCATAAGTTCATTATATTTTCATGGTTGTGTATAACTGGTCCGTTTCAGTTTGTGATTACAAATTGTAGCAATTCAAAATAACATTTGTGTGGTGTATGTTCAGTTTGCAGGATTCTTTTATATACATTACCCCATTTGAGCCCCCCAAATGAGCATCATAGCCTTGTAACAGGTATGAGGTTTGTAAATTTAACAAATACACAAACACAGACTTAAAACAGGGAACTGGCTTACCCAAGATCACAGTTAGCAACAGGTCAATCTTGTACTTGAACCTATGTCTTATAGGTTCACAACCCATCTTGAATATAGGGGAGAACGGCCTTATTTTGTAGTGCTAAGCTGGTGAGGCCTGGGGCAGTAGAACATCTGTTATTGTACTGTGACTTTATGTGCTGATGTCTTTAGGGACTGATGTCTTTGGGTGAGAGTGTAAGGGGATGCAGGCTACATGGCCCCAAACATTACGGATTTTTATTTTTTTATTTTTTTATATATATATATATTTTTTTTTTTTTTGAGATGGAATTTCACTCTTGTTGCCCAGGCTGGAGTACAATGGCATGATCTCGGCTCACTGCAACTTTTGCCTCCCAGGTTCAAGTGATTCTCCTGCCTCAGCCTCCTGAGTAGCTGGGATTACAGGTGCATGCCACCACACCTGGCTAATTTTTGTATTTTTAGTAGAGACAGGGTTTCACCACGTTGGCCAGGCTGGTCTCGAACTCCTGGCCTCAAGTGATTGATCTACCTCGGCCTCCCAAGGTGCTGGGATTACAGGTGTGAGCCCCCACACCTAGTCCAAGATTTTTTATTTCTTATGACTATATTTTATACCTTTTTCTGCTCCTCCTGTTCCATCTGACTGTCAGCTGTCATTTTTGCTGACCATGGTGCCGCTAGAGCAGTGATCCTCAAAGTATGGTTGGTGAAGCAGCAGCATCAGCATCACCTGAGAACTTGCTAGAAATGCAAATTCTCAGGCCCTGCCCCAGACCTACTGAATCAGAAACTCTGGGGATGAGGCCCAGCCATCTGTGTTTCAATCAGCCCTCCAGGTGATTCTGCAGCTGCTAAGTCTTGGGAGCTGCTGCTGCACAGCAACGATTCCCAACCTTGGCTGTCCTTGGGAATCCCCCGAGGAGCCTCAAAGACTACTAATGCTTATGTCCCAACTCCAAAGATTCTAATTTCATTGGTCTAGGACACAGTTTTTTAACCTCAGCACCAGTGGTATTTTGGGCGGGGTGATTATTTGTTGGGGAGGTCGGGTCTGTCCTGTACATTGCAAAATGTTTAGCAGCATCCCAAGCCTCTACCCCTAGATGCCAGTAGCACACCCACCCCCAGCTGTAATAACTAAAAATATCTAAGACATTGCCAAGTGTCCCCTGTGGTGGTGGGGGGAAGGAGGATGGTAAAATTGCCCCCTGGTTGATAAGCACTGGCCTAGGGTGATGGCCAAGGCACTGGGATATGTAAGAGCTCCCAAAATCATTCTAATATACAGGCAACACTGAGAACTATGCCTCTGGAGAGTCTCTATTAATGAACAGCTCTGGATGTGCAATGGGCTAGAGCACAATAAGAGCTAAACTTCACACCACTGGTGTAAAGTGAGAATCAATCCCCCTGTGGTGAAGACTCAGGCAATTTGCTGAGGACTAAAGCACATGAGCTTTAGGGCATAAATTTCACAACTATTTGGCTCCTTACTTTCTGGTTGTCAGGTATGTTCCAGAAAACTAATGTAAACAAGTATGTTCCCCATACTTAAGAGGTCCCAGCCAAGTGAGATCTTGCATTGCACTAAATATAGTGGTGAATGTACGTCCTGCATTTGGCTCTATCCATTCTACAAACAGGGTGCATCTCAGTGTATCATACGGTACAAGTTCTTACCTAAACCTGTTTTTGACAGGTTAAAAAGTGCAGCCTGTCAATTTTATGATGTTGATTTTGATACGGTCCAAATCAACCACACAAATGCAACATTTCTATATTAATCTATGCCGTTTAGAAGCGCTTTCATTTTCAGGTGGGGATCAGGGGCTTTAACTATATTTCAACTACAGAAAACTCCCCTGAGTTAGAACAAAGGCATGCAAAATCCTGGCTCAGCAGATTGCCTTCTGTGTCTCCATGATTCTTTCTGTGTCTCCATGATTCTTTCTGTGATATGCTTGAGAAGAGGAGAACATGATGTACATTTAGACCACAGGATGTGCCTCACCTCCAACGGCCTGCCCTGCAGCTCTTAGGAAGGTGGGCAGACTCATCACAGCCCAGAGTGAGATGTCTCCAAGCAGAGAGTGAATGGCAGCCTCTCTTCAGCCTAGACTCTTAAATAGCACAGCATTCTCCCACTTCCTCAAACAACTCCATGGCAGGTTTCTTTAAACATAAAGAGTGTTTATGTTTAAACTACTCACTACTTTGAGACACTGATAAACAACTTTCAAATAGAAAATAAATTTCAAGGTGAATGTGTTTTCAGGTTAAAATTAGTACTGTCTCATTTCAAACTATGAAAATACGATCTGATTTAAAGAGTTGGAGTCATCGATTCATCCAACACCTACTTGTGCTAGGTACTGTGTAATGTCCTTGGAAATTATAAATATGAGGGTGGCAAATAATAAATATTAGGGTACATAGACTCTTTTGTAGCAAAAATAAGCTATGACTGATCTGAGGTGCCTGATTAACCCTTTGAACCAATACCACTCGTCAGGTTGTCAGACTCTTTTGCTTTTTTTTTTTTTAATTGAATTGACAGTAGCTTAACATTAATGAAATCAGTGAGTTCTTTACCATGGTCTAGGATGTATTTTCTTAAACAGTTACGTATTTATTCCTCTCCTAGTCTATTTCATTAGCATGCTTTTAAAAATCAAAACTTTTTGATTAAGCAATAGAATTGCTCTCCAGAAAATTACTCCAGGAAAAAAAGATCATAATACATTACTAAAACATATTATTTCCATATGTTCCCACTTGTTTTCCTTTTGTAAAAAAAAAAGAAAAAGAAAAAAAAAGCATATGTTTCTATGTACGTAGGATGTTTTCTCAAAGAAAACACACTTAGCAATTAACAGTGGTTGCCTTTGGGCAGGGAGTTTGGGGGCCTTGATTGGAAGGGAGACTTAACTTTTCATTATATAAGCTTTTATACAGCTTAATTTTTGCCATCTTATGTATTATATTTTTAAGTGCTAGTAAATAACAGGATGCATTCCCAGTAGTCCTTCAGAAGCTCCAAGTGTTTCTGCTAAATATGAGAAAATCAGTGAGCCCCACTGTTTGCCTCCATGAGGACTCCTGATTCTGCTCCAGCAAAGCAAGCTGGAAGGAGACTTTGAATGTAGGACTGCTCCAACAATGGTTCCGTGGAAGAGATTAACAAGCAGGTTCTACTTGAGGTTAGATAGTTAATGAGGGCCTCTTTGAGGAAGCCACATGGAACCAGAGAGGAAAAGGAAAAGAGGGGGACGTTGCCTATAGGCAGGGACCTAATTTCCTCCTAGCAGCATTGGACACTTCCATCCTTTCAAAATGAAGGAGATACAAGTTAGGGAAGTCTACACAGTGATTTCACCTAATAATTTTCTCCGAGGATTTCTTTCCTTCCCCTTTATCTATAATTCCCAGGAAGAATCAGTGCTCACTCCTAGGAAAAGGAAAAAGAACACCACCACCACCAACACCCGTTTGTCTCAAAGAAAGACAATTCCATGACCTTCTTGCTTCCCACCGATTCCATGATGTCTTTCCTCTCTGTCCTTCTTTATGCCTAACCCTAACCTAATCCTAGTTAAAAGTTTAAGGAAGCATGTAAAAGGAAAAGATATCATTGAGATTGGAAGAATCTGAGAGAATCCATGTTCAGTTGTGGTTTTTCTGGATCATTTTCTTAGCACTTGCCACTGAGACCTTCACAGGATTTCAAAGTCTCCCTTATTAAGCAAGAACATCTTTTTCTTTTCTCTCATTGTTAGATGTGTGAATTAGGAAATCCATACATGTGGATTATCAGGGTCCTCTTAATCTCCGGAAATGAACAAACAATTCAACTGTTCCAGAGCATATCCCATCACCGTGCCTACACTGTTTTAATTACATAGCTGTGGTCTTTGAAGAATTATAATTCTAGGCCAGAATTCTAAATTCTTACTCTATAAAAAGTAGTTTTCAGGTTTTCTTGTTTTTATAGGGTGATTCATCCCAGAAATAGTGTTTTACGTCTTTACTTGCACCAAGCATTAATAACCAGCAGTCAGCAATGGCATAATTATTTGTCAGCTTCATGAAAACCATAAGAAATGAAGGCAGTGTTTGTGCAAAGAGTTTTGTGGTTGTCCTTGGACAAAAGTTTATGAGGAAATTTTGAGAAGACACCAATCGAGACTGTTTATAGTGAGATGAAGAAGAAACCAGAAGCACAATTGGATTGAAGAAAAAGGTTCTTTTCAAAAACTATTTAGAAGAAAGGGAAGTAAGCTTGAAAACTAAAGAGAGAAAACTTCTGTAATGAAGTTGTATAGGGTCTTAGCCAAAAATCACAGAATGAGAGACTTCCCTGTGTAACCAAGTTCTCATTCTTTATCTACGGGGTACTGGTTTCCTAATCTCTTTCAATAGACTGGTGTTGTGGATCACACTGACCATGAAATTAAACCTCACATCATCTTTTGGAAATAGTAGAAAAGAAATTCAAAGCCTAGCTTAGAGTTACTATGGCAAAAAGAACTTTCAAAAAAAGAGAAAAGGGAGTGTTTGTCAGGTTAGTAGAATACTCTTTCCTAGTGAGTTAAGTTTAAATTGAGTCACTAAGCAAAAAATTAGAAAGGAAATCAATACCATTTTCACACTTGAAAAGGCATCATATATTCAGCAGGAACTTCCTTCCCCCTTTTAGGTAGCTGAGCTATTATTTAAGCCCATGCTCTTAGTACAATACCTAATTAGACAAATACAGAGTACTGGTAGCTATTGTTATGTGTCTGCTACCCAGCACAGCCACCAGAGGGTGTCCACTCTTGCCTTGCAAACAAGATTGGAAATTGTCAACATGAAAGAACAGATTTTTCTGCAAATGATACCAACAGAGCAAGGTAATCACATTTTTCTGTATGGTATGGGGAAGTTTGAGCCTGAATAGAGAAAAACCACTTACATCAAATCTACTGAAGCAGTCAGCCCCTTAAGCACAGAGGAAAAGGTAAGTGGCTTTAGGTGTTAGCTACCTGCCAAAATTAGTAGCTTCTACACCACTTTGTTTTTTTCCAGTATTCTCCCTAACCTTTCATAGTTTTGGCTGCTTGTCAGGAGATAATATAATCTGCCAATTTCAGTAGTTGAAATTATTTGCTTTACCCATGGTTTAGTAAGCACAGATAAAAAACCACTGTCTGCTTCTCAGCTGAGCTGTCTCCCAAAATCCCAAACTTTTGCTACTGTTTGAAAAGTAGGCAGCATGACTAGTTGATGTAAGATCAAAGGCACATCTCTTGTGTTATTAAATTGTGTTATATAACTGTAATATATTTAATAAATAAGTATGTATTATAGTATTAATACACTATATTAAGTATGTATTATATATTAAATATATATCACAATAGATTCATATGTTACTATATATTAATAATTATAATATATTATATTCTCTATATCTTTCCAGACTAAAAATTGCTGAGGCTTTAAAATATGAAAGAAAAAAATAACAATAGTAATACTCTTTTGCTACAGTGCTAACTGAAAAGCACTGTGAATAAAATTTAGAAGCTGGGACACATAACTAGAAATGTAAGTGCCCACATGCTCCGTGCCAGCTCTACCACTTCTTACCACTGTGTCTCCTTCTTTCAGCTGCTGGCTGGGCGCTGGCCTTTTGATCACAATGACTTTGGCGTATTTCTTTGCAAGCTGTTCCCCTTTTTGCAGAAGTCCTCAGTGGGGATCACCGTCCTCAACCTCTGCGCTCTTAGTGTTGACAGGTAACGTGGTTCTTTCCCTTTGCTCTTTTGCTGGGCTTAGAAAAGCATTTTTCTCAAAAAGAAGAGAAGTCAAGAGAATTGGTGCCCAGGACAGTTGTTGATATAGCTTCAAGTGAATTAAAGCATTAACCACCTTGCCTTTGCTGTTTAGAATTACCTTCCACATTTGCTGATTATTAGCCATCTTTGGCTCAGACAATTATGTACATAGAGCATTTTATCAATAATACCCATTTGACACCCTTTTGACCACAAAGGGAAAATTAACATATTAGATGGAATAAACTTTGTGAAAAGGAGATTCCGGGATATGCAAATCCTATATTTGACTTGGTAAATTTATCATTAAAAAATGATGATACTGTTCAATTATATCCGTAATGTTTAATTAATTGAGAGGTAAGTGCGCCATATTGCTATGTTCTTCTCCCTGCCTTTTTGAAAGGCTGAAATGTTTCATAAGTTTTAAAAAGAAGGCAACACCAGAAGCATCCCTTTTTCCAATTCTGAAAACTCCATCAAATGTCCCTTAGTCTTTCCAGAATCCGCACACGATTGTTAAGAGTTCTCTAAAGAAGCCCTTCTGAATTCTGTGAACTTCTAGATGGTATTTTCTTTACCTTCTGGTTTTCATAGCAGCAATGATAAAGAATGAAATTAGGAACTTTATAACACATTCTGTGGTACTCTTTTATATTTACTATAATCTCACACAAGTGGTGTATAATGGCCTATTTAATTAGCCTACATACAATTTAAAAGAGGTTTTCATTCTAACTTATTCCCTGACACTTTATGAGGGAACCTGAGTCTCATCATTATAGAAATAAAAAGCCCACTCCCCTAAAGAACATTCAAGTGTTTACAGATAGGCCGGGCGCGGTGGCTCACGCCTGTAATCCCAGCACTTTGGGAGGCCGAGATGGGCGGATCACGAGGTCAGGAGATCGAGACCATCCTGACTAACACGGTGAAACCCCGTCTCTACTAAAAATACAAAAAACTTAGCTGGGCGCGGTGGCGGGCGCCTGTAGTCCCAGCTACACAGGAGGCTGAGGCAGGAGAACGGCGTGAACCCGGGAGGCGGAGCTTGCAGTGAGCTGAGATCTGGCCACTGCACCCCAGCCTGGGCGACTGAGGAGACTCCGTCTAAAAAAAAAAAAAAAAAGTGTTTACAGATATTCTGTTATTTTACATTTATAATTATTGTTAGGACAAAAATTGTTACTGTTAAAACATAAAAATGTGCATTCAGTCAGTAATTAGAAAATTAGAATGGTATCCTTGTTATAAATTTATGTCAGCTGGGCACGGTGGCTCACACCTGTAATACTAGCACTTTAGGAGGCCAAGGTGGGCTGATTGCTTGAGCCCAAGAGTTTGAAACTAGCCTGGGTAATATAGTAAAACCCTATCTCTACCAAAAATACAAAAAATTAGCTGGGCATGGTGGTGCATGCCTGTAGTCCCAGCTATTCAGGAGGCTAAGGTGGGAGAATCACCTGAGTCCAGGAATGAATAAATAAATAAATGACTTTAACTGTGAAACACAAAATAAAAATCGTATTATTAAAAATAAAACACAAAAAATAATTTCATTAGTAATTTAAAATGCAATCATACCATTGACAAAAATGTTCCCATTGCAATGATAAACCCAAAGATTAGAAATAATTTTATCATCTATTAATAAGACCCTTCACTGATTTGCAGGAAAGCCTAGGGTCTCTTTGGGTTACGTCTACATTATATTAGATGTTAAAGGCTGCTGCATAAAAACACTTGCATACCGTAAGTGGCAACTGTATAAACTCTACTTGACTAAATAGATCCTGGTACCTCAGACCATAAAAAGCTGAATAAACATTTACGATGTGGATTTGATTCACTAATAAATTCTCACTCTGATGTTCCCACTCCCAGCATCCCAACATCATTTCTTCTTTCATTCAACGTGTTCTATTATCTAAAAATTAAAGGCATTAAATCGCCTCTTTTACATTGCTAATACAAGTAAAATTTTTCCTGTATTCATCAAGCTGCATATCATCAAGTTACATTTCTTTCAGAGATGTAACTGTGTATTTTCATTATAATATCTAATTAAATTTTTTAGTTGTAACTCTAAAATTCATGTAGAGAAAAGAAATGGGACAATAATCATGACATTTTGAAAAAAGATCAATATGTCCCACACACATGTTCTTCCTATATGATTTTTCTTTTTATTAAAATACAGGGTCTTGCTCTGTCACCCAGACTAGAATGCAGTGGCCTATGTGGTCATTTTAAGTGCTATAAAGCTACAGTGTTTTAAACAATATAATGCAAACCCATGAGCACACTGACAAATCAGTGGGAAAACTCGACTCGGGCTGGAATACACAAGAATGTATTAATAATACAGGCTGAAATCACTTTGAATATAATCAGGGAAGGAAAGTTTTATCAACAAATAATGCTATTTAGCCATCTGAGGGAAAAAGCATGTTAAAGTCTTCTGCTACATATCAATAATAATATTTATAATTATTACCATTTATTGAGTATTACTAAGTGTTAGGCCCTGTTGAAAATACTTTACAAAAATTAGTTTAGGGCTGGGTGAGGTGGCTCATGCCTGTAATCCCAGCACTTTGTGAGGCCAAGGTGGGCGGATCGCTTGAAGCCGGGAGTTCAAGACCAGGCTGCCCAACAGGTTAAACCCCATCTCTACAAACAATACAAAAATTAGCTGGGCATGGTGGCAGGCACCTGTAGTCCCAGCTACTTGGGAGGCTAAGGCACAAGAATCGCTTGAACCCGGGAGGCAGAAGTTGCAGTGAGCCGAGATTAGACAACTGCACTCCAGGCTGGGTGATGGAGTGAGACTCTGTCTCAAAAAAAAAAAAAAAAAAAAAAAAAATTAGTTTATGTAACTGTGATAGTTGGTGTGTTATCTCCACTTTACAGATAGGGAAGCTGAGGTTGAAAGAGATTAACCAAGTCAGCATGGCTACTAAGTGCTGGAGCCAGTAATCAAATGTTGGTAGTCTGCATTCTTAACCACTATACTCAAGCACGTAAAAACTCAAACCATTGTTGACGAAGAAAGTCAAACTCTGAAAAACAGTTGAAGAGATGTATTCTGAACCAAATGTGAAGATCATGACCTGTGACACAGCCTCAGGACGTCCCAAGAACCTGTGCCCAAGGTTGTTGAGTTACAGTTTAATTTTATACATTTGCGGGAGACAGAAGTTATGGGCAAAAACATAAATCCATACATGTAAGGTTTACAGTGGTTTGGCCTGGAAATGTGGGACATCTTGAAGTGGAGGGTGGGCGAGGAGGGCAGGGCGGTACCTCCAGGTCATAGGTGGATTAAAATATTTCCTGACTGGCATTTAGTTGAAAGAGTTAAGTTTTGCCTAAAGATTTGAAGTCAGCAAATGCTGACAAGAAGTGCTTGGGATTAGGATAAGGAGATTGTGGAAGCCAAGGTTCTATGTAGATGAAACCTCCAGGTAGTATGAGAATAGATGGTTAACGCCTCTTATCAGATCTTAAAAGGTGCCAGACTCTTAGTTAAATCTCTCCTGGATCAGGAAAAGACCTGGAAATGGAAGGGAATTATCTACAGAACATAAATTTTCCCCACAAAAGATGGCTATACAGGGTCATTTCAAAATAGGTCAAATAAATATATTTCGGAGTGAAATACTTCTGTTTCTTTCAGGGCCTTCTCTCTGTCATGTGATGCTATACTAGAGTATGGTTGGGATTTGGTATCTAACTGCTACAGAGAGTCTGTTTTGTTGTCTTAAGATCTATTTTAATGTTAATGCTGGCCTGTTGTGCCTGAATTCCAAAGAGAGGAAAGTATGAAGAGGCAGGTCTGACATCCCCTTCCCATCATGGCCTGAACTCGTTTTTTAGGTTTCTTTGAAATCCCCTTGGCCAAGAGAAGGGGTCCATTCAGTTATTTGAGGGGCTTAGAATTTTATTTTTTGTTTATACCATAAAGCAGTAGAAGAAAATAGACTATCTTTTTGATCTCTGGAAAGGGAAGGAAGACCCTTCTGAACTTAAAAAGAATGGTAGAAATTCTGGATAAAATTATAAATATATTTTATGATATAGTACTTTAAAACCTTCAGATTAAACATTCATAAAACTTAAAAAACAAAAAAAAACAAGTAATAAGCTGGGGAAAATATTTGTCACTCCTCTCACAGGCCCAGGGGGCAGAGCTGGTTCCTCCTCACGTTTTTGTTCTGCCTCCTCTTTCTTCTTTGAGGGGATCTCGGAGCATCATACCCAGCTTCAATCATGCCGTGTTGAGGCGGGGAGATGGGGGAAGGTTAGGTCATAGATTCCTATGTCTAGTGTTGGGTCACCTCACCCATACCACCTCCTCTCTTCATCTCATGCATGAAGAACAAGAAATAAGATGTTCCATCACGATAAATAGTTGTGTATCAAATGAAATGTGAGTCATTCTTAGTTAAAAAGAAAGGATGGACTGAAGGAGGAAAGCGAAGGAAAAGAAAGATAAGAAACAAGGAGAAAAGAAAGAAAGAAAACATAATGCCAAGAATCTATCTCATTAAGATTTGATCTGAGTTGTAGATCAAGGAGATGAACTATTTTAAAATTCCACTCTCACAAAAAAATCAGCCTTAATCCAAAAGCTTTTTCCTTGAAAATAAAATAATCATTCTTTGTTCCCTAGACACACACTTTACTATTTTACATTTCATTTGGTATTGACTATAAGCTCCAGGACTTGTATGTAGGGAATCTATTTGACATTTCTATTTCAAAAGCTTTCACACGAGAGAATGAATCATTCACACTTAATTCCTGAAGATAAGATTCCATTTGCTTTAACTCTTCATTTGGTTGCATTATATTCTACTATAAAAAAAAATTAAAAAAAATTTAAAAAAAACTTTTTCAAATAAAACAGGGAATAAAAAGAGAGTTTGGAACCTGTTGCAGTTTGTGAATCCCTGCTTTCATTTTATGAGCTGAATAAATTATGGCCCAGGACAAAGAGTTCCCATGAAGTTTTTACGCAGTATTTTTAAAATATAATTATTATCTCACATTTCAGAGTTGTTTGAAAGAAAATGAGAGAACCCGTACATCCAAGTTCTATAGGATTTCTTTATTACTTCATTAATGAATGATTACAGAATGATGTAAGATCAAAGAAAAGATCTAGCTTTCTCACTATCAGCTTTTAATCTGAATAAGGGAAACAGGACTGAGAGAAAGCATGAGATTTCTGCCAGAATGGATAGGCTTTCGTTGCTAATTTCAACTATGGACTTGTCTCAGTTTAACCTTTTGAATAATTCTCCACGACTCTAGCTTCACATCCTTGATCACTTGAGAAAAAGATAAATCAGGAACTGAAGAAATTCAAAAACAAATTTTGACCCCAATCCAGCTTTCTTGGTGAAATACCTTTTAAATTCTAAGGCAGTATACTTCTATAATGAATAAACTTTTCCCAACAAAAATGAATAACCAGCCATTACCAGCTATTAAAATAGGTATTTTTACATGCTGAAAGTGACATGTTTTATATATTACTTTGAGTTTGTTTGGAGGCAAAAAAAAAAAAAAGCAGCAGCAGGAGGGGGATAGGAGGGATCACTGTTGCTCTTTGCTAAGTCGTGTTAAAGTGGAAGATGATGATAATGATGGAGTCAGACCAGTAAAAAGGTCTGGGTACAGATCCAACTTGTTAAAAGTTGCCTGGGGAAGAAGGCTGTAAAAAGATAAAACTCTTTTAACAACTATTCCAGAGTGATGTGTTATTAGATACTTGGAAAAGTTGCAAAGATCCATTAATAAGGCAGCTTTGTTTTATATGGCTGAAAACCTGATGTCAGTTCTTGAACCTATCATTTCAAATAATTGCTCAGTGGTCTCTGTGATATTCTCAAAGACATATCCTAACTCAAGAAACATGAAGGTGGTTTTCAGAAAAACTTCTTTGTTAGAGTTGGACTTGGTTTCTCCTTATTTTCTTGGTGTTATGGTTTTCTATTGCATCATGACAATAGTGAAGACACAGAGGAAGGGTCTGAGCCAGAAGACATGAGCGAGGAACTGGACAAAGTCCAAGGCTGGCTAAGGCAATAGGATCTTATTTGGGGGTCTGTTCACTATTGCACTGAGTTATTTGTTCTTTTTTCTTATTCTATTGTCAAGATAAAGCAATTGGTTAATTTTGCTACCCCATTTCTCTTGGATAACTACCCCAAAACTTAGCAATTCAGAACAGCAACCATTTTATCATATCTCGCCATGTTGAAGGTCAGGAATTTGGGCAATTCTTCTGCTCCTTGTCACTTCAGCTGGGGTTGGTGGACTTCAACTGACTCTGAGCTTGTTTCAGAGGTCCAACACACACATGCCTGGCACCTTAGCAAGGACAGCTGGAAGTCTGAGCTCAGCAGAGCCCATCTCCCCCTCATGTAGTCTCAGGGTCCTCGCAACGTTTTTGCTCCAGCAGGCTCAAGGCTCCTGTCAGAAGCCAGACCTGGACCTGCAAAACATCATTCTAGCCACACTCAATTGATCAAAGTAGTCACAGGTCAGCTCAATTTAAGAACTCAGCTGAAGAAGTGGTAAAGCATTTGCGGCTCTCTTTTAATTCACCATAGCTGATTCTCTTCTAAATTGGAATTGGCCAAGCAGTTGCAGTGGCTCAGCCTTAGAAGGCCAAAGCAAGAGGATGGCTTGAAGTCAGGAATTCGAGACTAGCCTGGACAACATAGCGAGATCCCTGTCTCTACAAAAAATATTTTTAAAAATTAGCCTGGCATGGTGGTGGGCACCCATACTCCTAGCTACTGAGAAGCCTGAGGTAGGAGGATCCCTTAAGGGAGCACAGGTGTTTGAGGCCGCAGCTGTGACTGTGCGCTGCACTTCAGCCTGGATGACAGAGTAAGACCCTGTCTCTAAAGAAGAATTCTTCCTGCTAGTATTTAGCTTCCAAACCTCCCTATGGTGTGAGAGATATAAATCATTAACAACCATTACAAATGATCAAGTTTGCTGTTAATTAAAGATGTGCAGAGGTCAAGATAGGGGTGGCACTGCACCTTATGGAAGTGGCAAATAAGAATAAATAATAAATGCTAACACAGGCAAGCATTCATTGACAGGCACTTGGTAGAAACTTCTTTTTTAAGGCACTTCAGCCACCTATTTATTCCCTGATCCAGTAATCCTACTCAAGATAATTAATCCAGAAAAATCATTCAGAAAGAAAAAAATTACATGTACAAACAAGCTTATAGCGATCTTATTGACAGCTGCGAAACACTAGAAATGATGTGAACACAGAAAAAAGATTCAGGTAAATTATATCAAAATCTTGTTATACTGTGTAGCCATTAAATTGATAAGTGCCACGCCTATGTAGAAACATATGAGAGTATTTTTAATGTAAATTAAGCTAAAATTTAAAAATTGTGAGTCATAGGATTATAGTCTATTCAAACTATGCCTATGAGAATAAAAACAAGAAAAGAGTTAAAAAAAAAAAAAAAGATTTTGTTGAAGTGATCTTTTTAAGTTTTATTTTATAATGTTTTAAAGTTCTTTCAAGAATAAACATTTTTAAACTTAATGACTGTCCCAGACCACACCTTCAAGATTCAATAAACATGCATTAAATGCCTCTGGCCTTGATAACATGTAAAACTCTATTTATAGATACAGGCACTAACAAACATCTTTACATGAATAAAATATATATGTTATACTTTTATTTTGGCCTATCACATGACAGGGTACAAGGTGATATAATGGGAAAAGGCTCTACCAGGAGTTGGCAGCGCTGAGCCGTGGTCCAGACGCCCCAGGTTCACTGGAGACCAGGCAGAGGATGTGGCAAGATGCCAGTTCTCAGGTTCCCAACTGGAACATATGGGGCAGAAAGATCAGCCCATAAATCCCTCCTTTAAATTATTGAATCTAGACCTCTAAAAGTATTTGCTTTTAATCTGTGGCCTAATTCATGGCTAGCTTGAAAAATAGGAAAATGATCAGAATGTAGTGTGTTATTAGCTTTAGCCAATTAAGGTAAGGTAAGTTTACACAGTACATCTGTGTAAACACAACTCTTAGAATTATGCTGACTGATTCGTCACCGGAATTCCCTAGAGATTAAGAATTCCCTAGCCAATTAAGGTAAGGTACATGCATGGTAACATACATGAAAACGCCAACAAAAAGACACTTCATTCAACAGGTACTTATTCGGCATTTGTGGTTCTAGGTATTGTGACCAACATACAAAATGTCGGTCCTTATGAAGCTTACATGCTTTTTTTCACTTTTTTTCTTTTCTTTCTTTTTTTTTTTTTTTTTTTTTTTTCCAGACAGGATCTTACTCTGTCGCCCAGGCTGGAGTGCAGTGCCATGATCACAGATCACTGCAGCCTCAACCTCCCTGGGCTCAGCGGATCCTCCCACCCCAGCCTCCCAAGTAGCTGGAACTATAGGCACGCACCACCATGCCTGGCTAATTTTTGTATTTTTGTAGAGATGGAATTTCACCATGTTGCCCAGGGTGTCAAGCGATCACCCCCTTCAGCCTCCCAAAGTGCTGGGATTGCAGGCATGAGGCAACGCACCCAGCTGAGAACTTATATTCTAAAGGAGAGGGGAGAGCATAGATGATAAACCAAATAAATAAATAGAGCATAGTAGTGCTTTGGGGGAAAATGAATCAGGGTAAGAGAAACAATTGTGGAGGGGGAGTTGGCAAACTTTAGGGTTTCCGGGGAAGGCTTCCGTGAAAAACTCCAAGTGAGTAAAAACCTGAAGGAAGTGAGGAAGCAGCTGTGAGGACACCTGTGGGCATTCTCACAGGGGTGGGAAGCCACTGGGGGGTTTGGAGCAGAGGGTGCTATGGTCTGACGTAACAGCCTCACTCCAGTTGCTATGTTCAGAGTAGGCTGTGGCAAAGCAAGGTGGACATAGGGAGATCAGTTAGGAAGCTATGGCCATCATCAAGGCACTGCGATAACAGGTACGATGGTGAAAAGTGGTTGCCTTTGGATATATCTTGAAGGAAGTTGTTGCAAGATTTGCTGAAGGATTGGATGTGTGGTGGAAGAGGAGTAAAATCTAACCCAGTGTTTGGGGCCAGAGATGGGAAAAACTGCAGAAAGGTTTAGTGGCAAGGAAAACAAGGGCTGATTTGGGAGTGTTAGATGCTTATTAGGTGTCCTAGTGGAGCTCGCAAGTAAGCAGTTGGAGATACAAGTCTAGAGTTAAAGGTGAGGCAACAGGCTAGAGGTATAAATTTAGGAATTACCAGTAGACGGATAGTTAAAATGATACTAAAGCCATGAGACTAGATGAGATCACCAAAGGAGAGCGCATAGATAGAAACAACATCTGAGCACTAAGC
This sequence comes from Macaca fascicularis, assembly GCF_037993035.2. Lineage (NCBI taxonomy): Eukaryota > Metazoa > Chordata > Mammalia > Primates > Cercopithecidae > Macaca > Macaca fascicularis. Next base: position 152,419,480 of record NC_088379.1, read on the forward strand.
CCTCAGACAAATCCAGTGCTAAGAATTTGTGGAGAAAACAGGGTCCAGCCAGGTAAATGAGAAGGAGTGGCCAGTAAGTCAGAAGGAAAACTGGGAGACTGTGGTGAAAACCAAGTGAAGAAAGCATTTCAGAGAGGAGGGATTCTTTCTGGAACAGCAGTTGTCAGTGGTGGAATCTACACTTGCAGATTTTCCATGACAACTGAAGATGTCATAGATATACAGAGAGAGATGTATATACATACTGACTAGATAGAAGGCTGTTTATAATCGCATCTCATAAGAAAAGCATATTTGTGTGTCAGTGTGTTGTGCCATTATATTCCAAATAGAAATCAGTTTTGAAACATCCAGTGTTTCATGGTTTCCATACCTTTCCCCACCTTCATGATCACAAATGATTGTTTCTAATTGCTCTTATGGTCGTTTTCCCCTTATCTCATGGAGATGTTATCAAGATATGGAGATGTTATCCACTTATAAGTGGAAAATATTCTAATTCTCAGCGAGTGGGTTAATGAAGGAGCAGACTGATCGTGAATTATTTGCTAAACTAGACTCTAAAAATGACTTCTACTTATTTGTGAATGTTGCATTTACATTGGATTATGGATGTGTAATATTCTGGGAACTCATGGCACTTTATAAAAATGAAGCTGGTCTGTGAATATGTTCACCATAAGAACATGTTGACCACATTTTATTCCTTAAGCCACTTTCACCCCAAATCCTGGCAGGGAAATCAGGCTTTCGTACTCTCTATTGAAATAGGGTGTTTTATTTAAATCACCTTCCCTGGTAAACAACCTGAGAGAAGGGAAGAAAAAATAGATGTAACTCCGTTGACAGCCTTGGGATATAGACATCCCGTCTCCATTCCTCTTAGCTTTTACTGGGTATCAGGCTGCCAGTTTAATAAGGGAACAAAGAAAAATAAACAACGATTTTTATCCCACTGGACAATTTATGGAAATAACCATAAATTTTAAAATTCAGTCTTGGTTAGATCATAAAAGGATTTTCTTGGTCTGTTTGCATAGCTGTATTTTATCCCATTTTGAAATAATCTGGACTTTTTTGAGATTTTTATTGTACACAAATCTTATTTACCCTAAAAATCTTTTATAAAACATTTCTCCAGCAAATTGTGCTATACAGTATGCCATGTGGCATCATCATAAAATACACAAATCTGTACATGCTCATCTCTAGGGAATTCTGGTGAAGAGTCAAGTCAGCATAATTCTAAGAGTTGTGTTTTCACGCATGTACTGTGTAACTGTACTGAGACAGTACACTAAATGTAACTGATGGGGCTCGTCTTGGTGGATATGGGTAGCTTGTATATTGCCTTGGCTTTATTGATTAATCTTCTACATTACTTTGTATGTGCTGCAAAACCCATGAGCACCTGTCTCCAATGCATTTGGTCTGTTTCACAGCCTTCTTCTGGCACTATCTAATGAAAACTATAAAAAGAAAATGTTTCTTTTCCACTACGGCAGCAACAAAAATTTCAGGAATGAGGCCACAAAAATACCATACCATGTCACAGTCCTCTTCTTAATAGTAAGTCTAAAAGCAGTTAGCATCAGACCATCATATCAGGTCGAAGAGCATAGAATTTCTAAACCAAACCTTCCTTAGACATAACATTTAAATGTGATTATTATCATTAAAATAGTGAAGTAAAAAATAAGGTGAGCATAATTTCTTATTACCAGATAGTTTTTTGACTGACATAATTGTTCAGTCACATTTATGTTGTGTACTCTGTATGAACCATTCTTTTCTGTTAGATTGTAAACCCTAAAGGTTAGGAACCAAAGTATTTTTAAATAAGTTTTATCTACTCTAGCACAGGGCCATAATGGGAGTGATATAGTCCCTCTTTAACATTTACCACAAATAGGTATTTACTAAAACTGCCACCTGGTACAAGCCCACTGTGCTCACATTTTGGGGGTGAAAGAAGGGAGGAAACAATGGAATATCTGTGGTTATTATTCACTCAAGGACATCTAGGCCCACTTCATAAATAATGCTTTAAGGTTTCTTTTTCTATTTTATAAAGAGGAATAAGATATGACTATAACAAGTACGAGCAGCTTTCATGATCCCTCCCATCCATCCAATTTCTCCCCCAGCTTAAAAGACATAGGCACAACTGTCTGTTACTGCCACATTCTAAACTCTCTTAAGATTTCACTAGACCAAATGAAGACCTCAGACTCAGGCCTGCCAGGCAATTGATTTCCAAATGGGTGGAACTCTTAAAAGCCCCATTTGTGGCCAGGTGTGGTGGCTCATGCCTGTAAACCCAACACTTTGGGAGGCTGAGGCGGGCAGATCACAAGGTTAGGAGATCGAGACCATCCTAGCTGACACGGTGAAAGCCCATCTCGACTAAAAATACAAAAAAAAAATTAGCCGGGTGTGGCGGCAGGTGCCTGTAGTCCCAGCTACTCGGGAGGCCGAGGGGGCAGAATGGCATGAACCTGGGAGGCGGAGCTTGCAGTGAGCTGAGATCCCACCACTGAACTCCAGCCTGGCAGCCTGGGCGACAGAGCGAGACTCCGTCTCAAAAAAAAAAAAAAAAAAAAAAAAAAAAAAAGCCCCACTTGGTTTTCATGTCAAGACTCAGAAAATTCCTAAAAAGCCAATTACTGGTATTGGCAATGGGGAGGAGCTTCCCAGCACTTACAATTTTTGTTTAATTGAAATACATTTAAAAGTTCCTAACAACTTGGTTCCATTACCATTTCTTTCAGGTACAGAGCAGTTGCCTCCTGGAGTCGTGTTCAGGGAATTGGGATTCCTTTGGTAACTGCCATTGAAATTGTCTCCATCTGGATCCTGTCCTTCATCCTGGCCATTCCTGAAGCGATTGGCTTCGTCATGGTACCCTTTGAATATAGGGGTGAACAGCATAAAACCTGTATGCTCAATGCTACGTCAAAATTCATGGAGGTACTAAACGTTTAAAATGAATTAACTGGGGAAGGGAGGAGGTCCTCCGTTAGACTTCACCATCTTGAGACTTGATGACATCACCACAATGCCAAGTGTGGTTTATTTTGTCAAATATTCCTCAGTTGCCTGAAAAGTAGTTAAACCTGTGTCTAGATTCTTGAATAGAACAGTTATTTTGGCTTTCACTCTTGTATTATACCACAATGGTAGACACATCTGTTATTCTGCACCAAACCACTAAGAATACCAAAGCAAATTTACTAAGAAAGAGGGACTAGGGGTGTGTGTGTGTGTGTGTGTGTGTGTGTGTGTGTACATATGATATTTGTTTTTGTAATAATGAATACAACACAACAATTTCCATCTGGAAGACATACTGATGTTTATCTTATGTCACTTAGGGAGAAGCATATTTCTCACATTCTTTAAAGATGAATTTACTAATTCAAAGTAGAGAGTAGTACTTACATGTACTTATATTAGAATGGTTTCTATGTCTAATATACAAAAAATATAAAATTGTAGAACTTTTAAAAGAATATTTTGGTTTAACAAATTCGGTTTTTTTTTTTAATACACCTGACCATATCAATGTTTTTCTGAAAAGCTTAATCACATGACTGAGTGTTTTGGGAAACCTATTTAAAATGCATCTTTTCTTTGCAAAACTAGTTACATGTGGATGAGGAGGAAAACCAAAGGGATAACTATTTCTCTTTTTTTTTTTTTTTTTTTTTTTTTTTTTTGAGACGGAGTCTGGCTCTGTCAACTATTTCTCTTAAATCAGCGTAATTTAGTGCTTTGATGTAAGTTTCATGTAGCTCACATTCCACATGTAATTATTTACAGACATCTCAAAGTATGCTTTCCCAACTTGGAAAATTCACAGAATTCGTGGTTTTACAGTTGACCAGTTATCCTGCTTGGAAATTCTTGTTTTAAAATTAAAAGTGCTCATGAAAACTGCCAAACCAACAACTTAAAATTGAAGTTTCTTATTGGGTCAGTCTTCAAAGTGAAAAACAAAGCAGACAGTAGGAGATTGTCAGAATTTGGGCAGTGTGAATAAGCAATCTAGATATTCCAGACGCAAACATTAGAGAAAAGAGGTTCACTATAAGAAGAAGCTTACTAATCCTTAGAGCCGGACAAAATGAAATGGGCTGTTTCTTAAAGACGGAGTCTCCTTTCTAGACATGTTCAAGTAAAGGGTAGCCACCCTTCAGGCATGGGTGGGCTAGACGGTTGTAGTAAAGGGTATGAGTTGAACAGATAGTTTTTTAGAGTTCATTCCAAGTCTGAAGTCCTGTTCTTTTTTCCTAAATTTATTTCCCCTCTTTTTTCTGTTCTTGCTCTTCAACTTTACCCTAGACTGATGAGAGGCCCCTCTCTACCCATGTGGATGACATCAGTTCCAAAGAGATGTATTACCCGCTTCTCTGTGGGCCTTTGCCATGGAGGGGGCAGGGGACTCCATTCAGCACTCTCAAGGGTCAGCCTCCAGACCCTCTGCAGCTGCTTCTGGGTCATTCATACCCAGTCAGCAAGTGCACCAGGAAAAAGAGGATACAAAAGAAGGGAGAACGGGTGCTCAAAGGAGTGTTCGTGTTGCACTTCAAAAAAAAAGAGAGAGAGAGAGTGCTTCTGACTTTTTATAAGTTCAGGACTGAAATCTTTCTACAGTGTGTTGGGAACAGGGAAATGTTTGTGTAAGCAGTTTAGAATAAACCAACTCCTTTGGGAGTTTGCATTTAACCTGAGGATAAAATTCAGGGATCTGTGAACTTGGTTGGAAAAGAAACAACATGTTTATTTTCACTAACTTCTAACTGAATTTATCATTTCCTTCCATTATGAATGTACCCAACAAATCACCATAGTGTTTAACAGTATCATGACTTTTTCAGTAATAAAAATAGCAGATATTTTCATACCATGTAACACTTGTGTAATCTCAAAATATTATTTATGCTCATCAGAACTTCAATACTTCAATAGTTCGGTAGTTATTAGAACCATCATTAGGTTTGTTATTTGTGAATAAACACAATATTACTATATCAAAATTTAATTTCTAATATTTTGATAGCTGTGCGTTAATGTAATTGGTTTCCATTGCAATCTTATGTATTTTATTTTATGCATGTAAAATTATTGTTCTCAGAAGGCATTATAGTCTTTACCAGACTTCCAAAAGGGTCTGTGGCATAAAAATAGTCAAGAACTCCTCCCCCAAATTTTTTGTCTTTGGGAACCATTTTTAGATTATTTTAATAGACATGTTATAAGTGCAGCCCACTTAGCCTCTTTCTATATTCAGAAACTGTCGCATTTTTTACAGAGCAGCATGATTTTTTTTTTTTTACTGTGGGAACTGCATTGTCCTTAGTAAATTAACAATCTGAAGAAGCATATAAGGAAAGAAAAAGCATTTCTTCCCAAGTTGGTGATTAATTTCATGGGAAGAAGAATTTAGATATCATTTTTCATTTTCCATTTTTATAGGGTATTAAGTTTTCTTCTTTAAGCAGACATAAAACTGAATAACCTTAGTATTTATAAATCCCACCCAGTTAGATAATACCAGATATGCCCCAGTTGAGATATGCTGCTTCAGTCGTTTCCAGGTGGTAAGTATTAAAGGAGGGAGAAGAGTATAGTTATTGATGTTCAAAGTGGCTGGCTTTGAGGTCACATAGCAGGCATACCAGGCAGAGGGTTAACCCTATTAACCAAAGCTACACAGACAAGCCATTCATAACCTTCACTGTTTCAGGTTAAATACACTTTCACCACAATAGTCAAAAGTAAAGCAGGCGCTAACAAAATGTTGAGGTTCATCAAGAAATAAAGATAAATCTATATATTCTTTTGTCTCAAAATCATGTTTTATGAGCTTTAGAAGGACATTATTTTTATTGATTAGGGCTCTTCCATTGTGTAGTTGAAACCATCCATCTACGAAAATATCCTTGTCAAGATAATTTTTGTAAGTGCAGTTTCTTTATGTGTTGTTTAAAGCCAGGATAATTTCTGAAGTTTCCAATTTAATTGAGTTTTGAGGACCACTCCCAAACCCATTACTGCAACCAGAGAGCATGATTTTAAAGACATATCTGCAAGTTTAAAGACCTTAAAGCTACCAGAGGCACAGCACAGTTAATTTACATGACTCTGCTCCTCTTTTTCTCTTTTTTTTTTTTTTTTTCACTTTGAAGTTCTACCAAGATGTAAAGGACTGGTGGCTCTTTGGGTTCTATTTCTGTATGCCCTTGGTGTGCACTGCGATCTTCTACACCCTCATGACTTGTGAGATGTTGAACAGAAGGAATGGCAGCTTGAGAATTGCCCTCAGTGAACATCTTAAGCAGGTAAATCCCATAACATCATGAAAATCTGGCCAGGACTGGTTAGTCCTTGACAACAGCAGGCCTGCAAATACCATCTTTAGTAGAATTAGCCTGATTTCCTAAAATAAAAATACTATCTTGTAACTGTTTTCTTTACGGTAATAGTGTTAGAAATTTCTTTTGTAAAATGGGAAGCCTGCTTGTGAAACAAGTGGTCCTGAAGGCTGGGCCCAGAGAGAGAAGAACTGTCCCTCTATTTTGCCAAGAGTATACTGAGCATGTGTGTATGTGAGTTCATGCATTGAATTGGGCTTGGAACTGTACCAGGACACAAAGAAGCATATGACTTTCTCCCCATGCAGATTTACAGTCTCGTTGTAGAAATAAAATACACATGCAAAACAACTTGAAAATAGAATCACAGGTGTGGTAAAAGTAGCCTGTGCTATGGAAAGCCAGGAAGGGTATGAGACAGAGTCATGGGGAAGCTGTTCATGAACCAGACCTTGGAGGCTAAATGGGATTTGATGGGGAAGAAGTTGACAGAAAGCATTTCAGGTGGAAGAACAGGAGTCTAGTTAGAATGTGGAATAGGAACCATGCATTTGGGGAATGGGAAAAAGGAGATGAACCTCTCCAGAGCAATGTCTAATGTGAGACTTATGCTAGGAAATAGGATCATGTACATTAGAAGAGGTAAAATGTTGGAAGACCCAAAGTTCTAGAAGGAATTTGAACATATCAACAGGAGGCTAACGTTGGTCCCTCCTGGGTGAAATTGGAACAGATAAGATAAAGCTGTGGGCTTTCAAGGGCAAAACTAGACTCATACTTGGCTCTCTGACCTTGGGCAAATTGCTTAATCTCTCTGAACATCTAGTTTCTCATAATATGTATGTAATAATACATCATGGGGATTACCTGAGACATGTAAGGTACCTAACAGTACCCAGCTCCTACTAGGTATTAAACATATGTTAATTTACATTAATTCTAAGAATAAACCTAGGACTTCAGGTAAGTTCTCTGTTGCAACAGAAAAGTATATAATGATGGTCAACTACACCAAAAGTTAATGTAAGTTGTTGATGGAGTCTGTAAATCTGTCCTATATAATTACCATGTGCAAGCATCGTTCCTCATCAGCAACTCTTTTCAACTACTATACTGATTTTTCTGAGCTTCAGCTTTTCATCTGTAAATTGAGCATAATATTTGAATCAATAGTACTATGAGAATCAAAAGGATGAATGTGTGTGCATGTACTTTATAAAATCTAACATGCCATACAAATGGTAGCTATTATCTTTCATTGACATTTAGCAGGAAGATTACATTGAGAAACCTTAGTATGACTTTGCTCAGGCATGAAAGTTTCAAATACTCCAGTTGCTTAATATGTTTACAATTATTTCCTCTCATCCTTGGAATGGAGGTAGTTAGAATGGGTTTGTGAAAAACAGTGTTTTAAAATACAGATTTTTACATTCGTGCCATGATTGAGACTGTTTAAGCTATGAGTGGTATTTGCTGTGGAAATAATTAAATAAGGTTTAGGAACAGTTGTCATATGCTGTTTCATGTTTACATAGCATTTTTTAAGTTTTTAAAGTGCATGTCCATTTCCATGTCTTTTTCTTATTTGATTCCTCCAAGCGCCCCGTGAGACTGGTAGGATATATATTCTTTATTATACAGGTGATTAAGAGGTTTGCTCAACTGAATGGAGATTAGAACCCAAGATTTTGCCCTCATGCAGTTAAAGTTCCTTTTGGTGCCCCTCAAAGCTGTAGCAAATCCTAAGAACAGAAGAGCAAGGGTAACTGGAGGTCCTGCAGATGGGACTGCGGGAGAACCAGCATAGAGCACAAAGCCTTGCCATCTTGACTAATACTCTGGGGGGCTCATAGTTTTGCTTCTTACTTGGTTGTCTCTAATTTCTCCTCATTGTAATGATGACAGTTTTATCAATCAGGGGTTGTGTTTAGATGCTGAGAACACAAAACCCAAAATAACAGTTGACCAAGAAGGAGTTTATCTTTCTCCCATAGCAAAAAGTTCAGACATCAAGATTTAGTGGTCAAGCCAACTTAGAAGCCAGGTATCTACTATTTTGCTGATCTTTCCTTCAGTCTGAGAAGACAGTAGCAGCAGCTCTACTTTTATATCTGATTTCCAAGCAGCAAGAGGGGAAGAACAGAAAACAACACATCGTGGGTGTGCATCAAAGGAGTGTCCCTATATTTCTCGGTAGCTTTTCCAGAAACCCGTGCACTGGTTTCTATTTCATCTAATGGGTCAAAACTGTGCCAAGTGGGCATGTAGATAATTAGGCCAGGTTCCCCAGCTGCCTTAACAAATCAAGACCTGAGTGATGGTAAGGAAGACAGGAGACTGGATATTGGTTAAGCAAATATCAGACTATCATGGCAGTGTACTAATACTACTACCTTTTAAAAGCGTTATCCTCTTTGAATATGCACTCAAGAAAGGTAACCTCTCCCCTAATACACTGCTTTTCTATTTTTCTGGGCACACCGTCTTTCTGGACACACAAAATGACCCTTTAAAAAGAGCCCCCATTCCGGAAGATTTGAATATTTTATTTCTTCCCTCAATCATTACTCCGAAGCCATATCCCAGCTAGCCCAATGACTATGAGAGGTTAAAGAACTCCCAATTCTTTGAGCTAGATTAGCGAGTTATCAAAACTGCCCCAGAATATTTTTGAATGGCTCAGCCAATCATGTGAGTCTATTATAGGCTTCCCAGACTTAATGTTATATGTTTCAGGTTGAGCCAGCATTACCCTTCCAGGCGCTGTTTTTAATCAGTTTTATTTGGACATTAGCTGATCCCAGTTACAGACAAATTGCATTTTGTGTTCCTAGTCAGGAACACAAATGCATGAAATATAATACTCAAATAATGCACGCCAATGAATAGTTGCAGATAATTCCTAATTTATAGTTTTTCTGATCCTGAGCAGACTCAAAGGCATGCAAACCTTCCATGAAGTCAGTCCAAGGTCAGCATGTTCCAGATTTTCTAGTCCTCACTGCTGATAATCCTTTACCCTCATCCTTCTGCTTGCAAACAATATATAATATTTTTATATGTCATTAAGAAACTGCATGTCATTAGGAAAAGAATTTAAAGAGCAAAAAGTCCCAATAGTAACTGTGTTCAGGATCAGGAAAAGGAAAAAACATAGTGCTATGACTTTTCCTTTTCTGCTCCCCACTCCTATTTTGTTTTCCCAAGGTCTTTGTTGATTTGTCCATGCATGATCATGTGATGTTCAGTCTCCTTGCCTGCCGTGCCATCATTAATGCTAATTAGTTACCTGTTATTAAGAGCCATTAGCTAACCCTTTCCCCCATGCAGTCACACCCCACCCCCTTACACACACACACAGGCAGACTCAGCCACCTACACACACACAGCCGCAGACTCAGCTGGCTCCCCTCCAGCCGGTTTCCACCTCTCTCCTGGCATATAACCTCTGTCCTGGCCCTAATAACCAACCTGAGGTCCCCATCCTTCCTGGAAGCTGCCCAGAAGCATCATTAGCAATTCCTTGGTTAGAACGCTGACCTTAGAATCTTGAAGAGGTAGAGGCACTGTAAGCCAGGCTGTTCTCCTGGCTCTTCTTTGAATTATTCTTTCCCTGTTGTCTGCTACTTCCTGGTACTGTAGTTCTTGCATCTAGTATAAAAACACTAAATTTGTTGTCCTTTTTTTTTTTTCTCACTTTCCTTTAGCGTCGAGAAGTGGCAAAAACAGTTTTCTGCTTGGTCGTAATTTTTGCTCTGTGCTGGTTCCCTCTTCATTTAAGCCGTATATTGAAGAAAACCGTGTATAATGAGATGGACAAGAACCGATGTGAATTACTTAGGTACGAGCCTATGTACTCGCTAGAAAATTGGAGTTTCTCAGATTTTCATTTATAATACTTTTACAAAACCAGCTACTCTACATGCCCATTAGCCCTGAAAATTAAAAGTGCAAAGCTGATTTTTTTTCTTTAGCTGACATAGCCTATAACTGATCCCAAAATTTGTGCAAGCCACGTCTGTTATCTTGCCACTCCCCTCCTGAGGCTGTGCATAAGGGTTTGAGCTAACCAAGTAGTGATGTATCTGTAACTGTCCTGCAAAACTGAAACTGCCATTTAAACAGGCACTTTTTACAAAATTCTAACTGCCACCCACAAGAAATGGCTTCTGGGCAAGAAAAATGCTTATTCTAGGAATAAATGCTAGTTAGCAGATTTTAAAACAATATTTTCTAATTATTCTGCACCATTTTCTTTTGCTGTAGTTTCTTGCTGCTCATGGATTACATCGGTATTAACTTGGCAACCATGAATTCATGTATAAACCCCATAGCTCTGTATTTTGTGAGCAAGAAATTTAAAAATTGTTTCCAGGTAAGATGATTTTTCAAGTATTTTTTGAAGACAACAAAATGAGTATATTAAACAGTCAACAGACACAGCCAATTCCAACTGTAATAGTACTTTGATCAGCTGTACTCCTTTTTAGCAGTGAAGTGAAAATCATGTTTTATTACCCAGAAAGAGAGTCAGATTGTCGGCATAACAGAAAAGCAGTTCCTATTTAGACAACCACAGACAAAGAGGTTAAAATCAAAAGGACTAAATCACATGCCAATTTAGAACCCTCCTTTTAGAGAGTAACGTTTCAATGTATGCTCCCGGCCACACAGAGTACATAAGACCTATTAGTACCTTATATTGTCTTAGACTTGAACCAAAGTCTCGACAAAATATAAACTCTATTGTTAAGAAAGCTCTCACTGATTAGACCATCCTGGCCAACATGGTGAAATCCTGCCTCTACTAAAAATACAAAAATTAGATGGGCGTGGTGGCAGGCACCTGTAGTCCCAGCTACTCGGGGGGCTGAGGCAGGAGAATGGCATGAACCCAGGAGGCAGAGCTTGCAGTGAACCGAGATCGTGCCACTGCACTCCAGCCTGGGCGACAGAGCAAGACTCCGTCTCAGAAAAAAAAAAAAAGAAGAAAGCTCTCACTAAATGCTATTTAATTGTGTACTTAGTAATAGACTCTTCAAGGAAAGTAAATGCTTATTGCTGTGGGAATCTGAACAAATATAATTTTATTCAAAATCAATTTCCTTCTGCTTTCAAACCTCCAGCCAGCTCAGCCACCCAAGTCCTTCAGAAGCTCCAAGCCTATCTTATTGATGTGTCATTTTCTGGTTCCTGAAATGATTTGAGTATAGGCTTAATCCTCACTGGATTTTGTTATCTTGGACCAGGCTGTTTAACTTTAGTTTACAGTACATATGAGGCAGAGTAGGGTAGAGGTCAAGAATGCAGGCTCTGGAAGCAAAGAGCCGCGATGGACATCACAGCCCTGCACTTGCTAACTGTCTACCCCAGGTCTGGTTAGTGCCTCTCCTGCTTTTTCAGTTTCCTCACCTATAAAATTGGATGATTTAATCACAGTATCTCTCTCATAAGAAGGGTAATATATATAAAATGCTCAAAATAATAAGTGCTCAATATGAGTTGATTACTATTAGGGACAGAGTAGAGAGGAAAAACACAGTAACTGCCTGCATGGCACTCACAGTCTAAACAAAGCAGACATATATTAACCAAGGAATCACACAAACAGATGACACTCGGTATGGAAGCTTGGGGCCATATTTCTGAGGTCTTCTTGGAAATGTTTGCCCGTCACAAAACACTGTGCCCAAAATGGACTGACTAAACTTGCAGGTTAAAACTAGTACATTATGTAAGCTGAAATTAATTATTACTTACTCATTAATTTACATATTCACTGGGGGAGGGAAAATCAAGGTAAAAATTATCAGAAATGAATCCCACTATTTGATGAATCTTCCTAAAAAGGCAGCATACCCAAGAGAAAGAGCCCAAATCTAGAGAGTCCTGGGTTCTAATTCCACTTCTGCCTCTCATTATCCTCTCTGGACCTCACTGTCCTCATTCATAAAATGGGGGAATAGCATAAAATGGGGGAACATCCAAGGTTGTTGTGAGGATCTGATGAGGCACCTGGTGCAGAGAGCCACACAGGTGGTGCACACTGAAGAAATACTAGGACACCCCGCCGACCCAGCCCTACCCATGCCTGCCTCAAGCTGTGGAGAGCCCTCCCTCTCACCAGCACTGCCTTCCCTTTCTCTTGCACTTGGTAATAAAATGAGAAACAAGGGTTCTATTTCTCTGCACCGGAATGGATAGTATAACTCCTGCCTGGTGATAACAGGCTCTCCACTCCAGGTTACTGTCAAGGTTCACGTCCCTCGAATGTGAATGGACATTTGCCCCTCCTTAGCGTGGCCCGAGGCCGCTGTGTTTGGCTGGGAATGGGCTGGTAGGCTTGCCTTACTTCGAGTCTGTTGCTTCCCCCAGTCATGCCTCTGCTGCTGCTGTTACCAGTCCAAAAGTCTGATGACCTCGGTCCCCATGAACGGAACAAGCATCCAGTGGAAGAACCACGAACAAAACAACCACAACACAGACCGGAGCAGCCACAAGGACAGCATGAACTGACCACCCTGCGAAGCACTCCTGGGTACTCCCATAATCCTCTGGGAGAAAAAAATCACAAGGCAACTGTGACTCCGGAAATCTCTTCTCTGATCCTTCTTCCTTAACTCACTCCCACACCCAAGAAGAAATGCTTTCCAAAACCGCAAGGGTAGACCGGTTTAGCCACCCACGACATCTACCAATCGTACTTCTTTAATTAATCTGATTTACATATTCCGCGTGTTGTATTCAGCACTAAAAAATGGTGGGAGATGGGAGAGAATGAAGACTGTTCAATGAAACCAGAAGGATATTTACTACTTTTGCATGAAAATAGAGCTTTCAAGTACATGGGTAGCTTTTATGGCAGTTCTGGTGAATGTTCAGTGGGAACTGGTCACCATGAAACTTTAGAGATTATGATAAGATTTTCTACTTTTTTTAACTGATTTTTTGTCCTTCAGCCAAACACAATATGGGCTCAAGTTACTTTTATTTGAAATGTCATTTGGTGCCAGTATTTTTTAACTGCATAATAGCCTAACATGACTATTTGAACTTATTTACACATAGTTTGCAAAAAAAAAAGACAAAAATAGTATTCAGGTGAGCAATTAGGTTAGTATTTTCTATGTCACTGTTTATTTTTTTAAAACACAAATTCTAAAGCTACAACAAATACTACAGGCCCTTAAAGCACAGTCTGATGATACATTTGGCAGTTTAATAGATGTTACTCAAAGAATTTTTTTTTAAACTGTATTTTCTTTTTTAAATGGTGTTTGATTACAAGAGATCTTGAGCATGTTTTGTATGTTAAATTCAAAAGTAATGCTTCAATCAGATAGTTCTTTTTCACAAGTTCAATCTGTTTTTCATGTAAATTTTGTATGAAACATCAATGTCAAGTACCAAAATTTTAATGTGTGTGTCATTAACTCTACCTGAGACTTTCAGTGCACTGTATATAGAAGTCTAAAGCACACCTAGGAGGAAAAGATTGAATTTTTCAGATGATTTGGAAATTTTCATTCCGGTATTTGTAATAGTGACATATATATGTATATACATATCACCTCCTATTCTCTTAATTTTTCTTAAAATGTTAACTGGCAGTAAGCCTTTTTTGGTCATTCCCTTTTCCATACAGGAAACATAATTTTGAAGTGGCCAGATGAGTTTATCGTGTCAGTGAAAAATAATTACCCCCAACTGCCACCAGAACTTAATGATTCTTCACTTCTCGGGGTTTTCAGTATGAACCTAAATCCCTACCCCAATGTCTCCCTCCCACACCGCCACCATTTCAAAGGGCCCACAGTGACTTTTGCCAGGCATTTTCCCAGATGTTTACAGACTGTGAAGTACAGCAGAAAATCTTTTACTCGTGTGTGTGTATATATATAAACAATTGTAAATTTCTTTTAGCCCATTTTTCTAGACTGTCTCTGTGGAATGTATTGTGTGTGTGATATATGTATGTGTGTGATGGTATGTATGGATTTAATCTAATCTAATAATTGTGCCCCGCAGTTGTGCCAAAGTGCATAGTCTGAGTAAAATCTAGGTGACTGTTCATCATGACAACCTGCCTCAGTCCATTTTAACCTGTAACAATCTTCTGCATTCATAAATCTTGTAACCATGTTACCATTACAAATGGGATAGAAGAGGCAGTGGGAAAGCAGATGAGCTGTGGACTAGCAATATAGGTTTTTGTTTGGTTGGTTGGTTTGATAAAGCAGTATTTGGGGTCGTATTGTTTCCTGTGCTGGAGCAAAAGTCATTACACTTTGAAGTATTATATTGTTCTTATCCTCAACTCAATGTGGTGATAAGATTGCCAGGTTGTCTGATGTCTCTTTCAGACTTCACCAGACAGATTGCTAACAATAGATTAGGTAAGATAATTTGTTGGGCCATATTTTAGAACAGGCATAGATAAAATAACATCAGGTTCCAGTTGCTTGAATTGCAAAGCTGAGAAGTACTGCCCCTTTGTGTGTTAGCAGTCAAATCTATATTCCACTGGCACATCATATGCAGTGATATATGCCTATAATATAAGCCATAGGTTCACACCATTTTGTTTAGACAATTATCTTTCTTTCAAGATGCTTTGTTTCTTTCATATGAAAAAAATGCATTTTATAAATTCAGAAAGTCATAGATTTCTGAAGGCTTCAATGTACATTTTATTTATGGACTGGTAAGTAACTGTGGTTTACTAGTAGGACTATTTCCAATTTCTGCCTTTACGACATCTTTTCAACAAGTAACTTTGTAGAAATGAGCCAGAAGCCAAGGCCCTGAGTTGGCAGTGGCCCATAAGTATAAAAGTTTACAGAAACCTTGCAAGTGTCTCTTCATTTTTACATAGTTTTCCATAGAAAATGTTTGTTACATAATGCCTGTTGCAAACCTCTCCTTAGTAATATCCTGGAAAGCAATTTACTATCAATCAGGTACTTCCTACCTCTATTCTCAACGAACCTATTTTGTTGTACTGAGCATTTAACTCAGTCATTCATTCCTTCATTTACCTTTCCAGTAAGTTTAATTGGGCTTCTACTATGCACCAGGCATTCTTCCAGATATTGGGGACATAGTGAACAAAACAGGCAAAGTCCCTGATCCCAAGGAGCTTGCATTCTAGGTAATAAACAATTACAGTCAATAAGCAATATGTCAGGTAGATACCTGGAGGAAGAGATTCATATATATCCAACTGTTTATTTGACATCCACAGTTGGATGGCTAGTACACCATAATATATCCGAAATGAAGCTCCTGATATCTTCCAGCCTGCACTGCCTAATATTCCTTTGCTCAGTTATAGACAGTCACATTTTTTAGGAGTTGTTCAGGATAAAAACTTTGAAGTCATTGCTCATTCCTTTTCCTCACACCTTACAGCCAACATCTCCATAAGTCCTGAGAGCCCTGTCTTCAGAACATATCCAGAACCTGACCACTTCTCTGTCTCTGCCTCTACCTCCCTACTCTGAGCACCATCTTCTCTTGCCAGGATAACCACAATAGGCTCCTGACATGCCTACTCGTTTCCAGCCTTGTAAACAGCTGTATTCCAGTTGGAGCCAGTCTCTCCTCTCCCAGAAGTGATTAGGTTAGGCTAGGCTGACCAGCATCCTCTGGGAGTTTCTCAGTAAGAACTAAGTCAGAAAGAGCTATTTTCCTACTAAAGCAGGGCTGGGAGGTTGTGAGCCTGGGCGTGGCTGGACACTGTGGTTGAGCATTATTAAGAAAGTCAATCTAGAGTGTCATGAAGATAAAGAAGAGCATTAAAGTCCCCAGTTCTAGCTCTCCTTGATGCTTTCTCATGGCTTCAGTAAACAAACCAACACATTTACCTTTTCACCTACACTAGTTAAATCTGGTTTTCTTTTGCTTGTAATACACACATTTTAAGACCATCTCATGTAAGTTATCTTGAGTCATCTTTTGTTGTTGTTAACTTAATAGACTTTATGTTTTTTAGAGCTGTTCTAGGTTTACAGAAAAATGGATCCAAAATTACAGAAAATTCCTACATGCCCTCCTTTCTCCCCCGTCTCCACGCAGTTTCCCCCTATTTTTTACACCTTGTATTAATGTGGCATATTTGTCACAGTAAATGAACCAATGCAATATTATTAACTAAAGATTATAGTTTACATTAAGGTTCACTCTGTGCTCGACATTCTATGGCTTTGAGCAAATGTATAATGTCACATATCCACCATTACAGTATCATTCAGAAGAGTCCCACTGCCCTAAAAATTCCTGTGCTGCATCATTTCATCCATCCCTCCATCCCCCTCTTGATTTATCTGTTCACTCAACACAGATACCATGAACAACCATCATATTACATTGTGCTAATAGCTGGGAACAGGAAATCAGATGAATAAATAAATACATGCAGTGACGAGCTTTGTGGTGACTCAACAGACGTCAGCATAGGGGCTGGTAAAGGCACAAAGGAAAGAGTAGTCAAAATTCTTTTAACTTCAGTTGGTGAACACCAGCAGACAAGTATGAGGGCCTTTGCTTCCACGACTCTCATTTTACTTTGCATGAATGTTATGTCACCTCTAGGAGAAAGGCACAAGAATAAGCAATATAGTATTGTCTCTACATTGTGAGTTTTTATAAAGTCGGTAAATACATATTATTTTCCATTCAAAAGTAATTTAAAATTATCGAAATAATGAAACACAATTCCTAGATATAATTAGGAAATACCTGAGACAAATGTCAGTCTTTGACTAGTCTATTACCTCTATTGTTGTTCTTATGAGTATTACTAGTCCATAAGATAACATGGAAAACCTTCTATGTGTAGAGTGAAGGAAACATACTGCCAGCCTTCCCAAACCACTCCAAGCTCATGATTCTGAGTCTTCTATTTCTTTATTTGTAAAATAATACAGTACAGCCCTGTATTTATTGATTTTACTCCATACTTCAAAGCAAAGTTAAATCAGAGCACAAGTTCACCACATGCAGTTGAATGTTTCTGAAATTCCAATGAGGTCTTCACAATGAAAACTCAGTGGTTTTTTGTTTGTTTGTTTGTTTGTTTGTCTTTTAATAATCCTACATTTGAAAAAGTTTCTGCCATAGTTTTCTCTAAATAATAACAAAGACAAACCAGTGTCTATATTTGGTCAGCACTGATATACTTCGACTTTTTTGTTTCTAAAACTGAAAGGGGACAGACTTGGGTTCCTAGAATCAAGAAAGAATCAATGATTGAAAATAACATTGTAACTGCAAAACTGGGCTTTCCCGATGAGGCATGCTAGAATAGTTCACTTTTGATTTGATGAAGCCAGAACTCATTATATCTCCTAGTTTCTGAAGCTTTTAGCATCAATATTATTCTAGATTCTATCAGCTGTATTTCTTTGGGGGTGGTAATAAATTAGGAACAGCAATGCCAACCCTAGTTAGAATCAGAAGAGTCATGGAATCTTTCTAGAGGAATATAGAGAATTCCACAATTTTTTCTCTTTTAGTGCTAAACCGCAGGACTTTTATCTTCCATTTAGTTTATCTAAATGGAACTGGTCATCTTTTACTTGAATTTGATTCTATGAAGGTGGATGCAATTGTATACTTGATGTTGTGTGATAGATTTGTCCCAGGTGGGAGTAATGACCCTGCGCAGTCTGCATACTACCACATTGTCAGCCAAATCACAGGCCCAAGGCACCTCCAGAGCACAGCTCTGACTCACTCCTTTTTTTTTTTTTTTTTTTTTTGTGGGGTGGGTGGTTTGTTTTGTTCTGTTTTGAGACAGTATCTCACTCTATTGCACAGGTTGGAGTGGAGTGGTGCAACCTCGGCTCACTGCAGCCTCGACCTCCTGGGCTCAAGCAATCCTCCCATCTCAGCTGCCCCAGTAGCTGGCACTACAGACACATGTCACCATACCTCGCTATTTTTTGTATTTTTAGTAGAGATGGGGTTTCATCATGTTTCCCAGGGAGGTTTCAAACTCCTGGGCTCAAGAAATCCACCTGCCTCAGCCTCCCGAAGGGCTGGGATTACAGGCGTGAGCCAACCCACTCAGCCTCTTACTCACTCCATTTGTGCATCCTTTTTTCAGAATAATTCTATTTCTCCATGAACTATAGCTCTCTATTTCTCTCAGAGTATGACTTTTAGGGTTAACTTCAATTAAGTGCTTGTGCTTTTAAAATATCCTAAAATGAGAATATCTAAGTGTGAGCAGGTAAAGGGAATACATTTGTGTCTAATGAAAAATTAATGTCACAAGTCCAACTTTTTCTCTGTGTTATGAAACCTGATAGGGTTAGGCCTGGATTGCTGTCCCTCACTCTTGGTCACAATTCCATTGGGACAAATGGAATTCTGCTGACCAATTTAGATCTAGCAAGCAGGGCCAACCCCTGGAGCTGGGGGTAGAAGGGTGACTTCCCAAAGAAAGGAGAATTGGCCAGACGCAGTGGCTCATGCCTGTAATCCCAACATTTTGGGAAGCCAAGGTGGGTGGATCACCTGAGGTCAAGAGTTCAAGACCAGCCTGGCCAACATGGCTAAACCCCATCTCCACTAAAATTACAAAAGTTAGCCAAGCATGGTGGCAGGTGCCTGTAATCCCAGTTACTCGGGAGGCTGAGGGAGGAGAATTGGTTGAACCCAGGAGGTGGAGATTGCAGTGAGCCGAGATCACTGCACTGCACTCCATCCTGGGTGACAGAGCAAGACTCTGTCTCAAAAAAAAAAAAAAAAAGAAAGAAAGGAGACTTGTCTATATATCTTGCTACTCCTTATTTCAGCTCCTTTTTGACATATTTAGCTCAGTTCATTCATCAATTGTTATTAGTTTTTAAAAATAATTTTCCCTTTCAAATTATAAAAAGAATATATCAAATATGTCAGTAATGTCTTTAAAACTCTTACAGAACAATAATTAATGAACAATCCATGTATATATGGAGGGAAACTCTATATATGGTGATATGGTTTGGCTCTGTGTCCTCACCCATATCTCATCTTCTAGCTCCTATAATTCCCACATGTTGTGGGAGAGACCCAGTGGGAGATGATTGAATCATGGGGGCAGGTCTTTCCCATGCTATTCTCATGACAGTGAATAATCTCATGAGATCTGATGGTTTTTAAAAGGGGAGTTTCCCTCCACAAGCTCTCTTCTCTTGTCTGCTGCCGTGTGAGACATGCCTTTCACCTTCTGCCATGATTGTGAGGCCCTCCTAGTCACATAAAACTGTAAGTCCAATAAACCTCTTTCTTTTGTAAATTGCCCAGTCTCAGGTATGTTTTTATCAGCAGCTTGAAAATGGACTGATACATATGGGGATATATATCTTACTTATCCAGTCCTTTGCTACCCTAAACAAGACTATGCTGTACATCATTGTCAAGTCTCCAGGGAGATTTGCATGATTTCTCTGGGAAATATAAGCAGGACTGCTGCTGGATCATAAGGTTTGTGCATAGTTAATATCACCAATTACAGCCAGGATGTCTCCAGAATGGCCACACTAGTCCTGGATTGATCCATCATTTAAGAGTTCAGCAGCTCCAGATGCCATGCAATTGCCCCACTTTACACTGGGACCATCACAATGCAGAAGCATACACCATTAGGGACACGTAAGCAGACACTGTCAAAGACCAGTCCAGACCCCCTTGCATCCATTTTACCAGCTCTCTTCACTCATCTCCTGCTCCAATGTTTTGGGAATTTTTTGTGGGATTTTGTTTGTGTCTCTCTCTTTTGTCCAGGCTGGAGTGCAGTGGTGTGATGACAGCTCAGTACAGCCTCGACCTCCTGGGCTCGAGAAATCCTCCCACCCCAGCCTCCTGAGTAGCTGGGACTACAGGTGTGTGCCACCAAACCTGACTTTTTTTTATTTTTTTACTTTTTGTTTTTAGTAGAGAGAGGGTCTCGCTATGTTACCCAGGCTGGTCTCGAACTCCTGGGCTCAAGTGATCCTTCTGCCTCTGTCCCACAAAGTACTAGGATTACAGGCATGAGCCACCATTTCCAGTCTCAGCTTCAGTGTTTCTACTGCTTAATATTTACACCTGCAACATTCGGTGGCTCGCCCTTGGACAGTGGAACCCGCCTAGACTGTAAGAAGAACTGCCTAGGAATTGTATGTCCTCCTCCACCCTCGCCATGACCTATAGCCAATGACTTACTGGTGTGGACTTACACCAGCTCTTGTATCTCAAGGTAAACACCTCGCACCCTGGAGATCAGGCTGAGTCTGGGACTTCACCTGACAGCTCAACTTTACTTAACTTCTCTCTTTCCTTCCCGCAGCCTACTTCTTCCACTCCCTTACTAATTTCCTCTGGAAGCTGTGCCTTAACAAACCACTTACACCCAAATCCTTGGTTCAAGGTCAGCTTCAGGAAGAATCTGAGCAAAGACACACATTTCTATTTCACTACTGAACATAAATGACAAATTCCAGACATTGATCATGTTAGATTCTTCAGCATACTAAATTTGGGCTCCTATTTAAAACTACTCTTTCACTTTCTTTACTGGGCCATCTTAGTATAATATACTAAAATCTCTCTCCTAATTGACAATCCAAGCTTCCTCCCCCACAGTTGCAGTCCCAGCTGCTGTCAAAGAGCATGGCTTTTCTGCGGGACAGTTACATCGACCCCTGTAGGAGTTCCATTTCAGACTCTCGGGGGGATGGCTGGTAGGCGTTTCTGTGTCTCCAAATGTTACTCATGCCAGAAGCCAGCTGCAATTGCCCTTTAGAGAACATGCCCCTCTCAAGTAACCGTCGCATGAACATTTGAGTCATTTATGAAGCTGCAAACCAATAAGAGAGGTAACAAGATTAAGTCACGGTGGGCGGGAAAGTGCAGGCAGCAAGCATACGCTTGTGAGTGTGCAAGGAGTGTGACTGTGAGAACACTCGGGAACTCGGGCGGCAGCCGGAGGAAACAGCAGGGGTGAAGGAAAGGTGTATGTATATTCAAGAAAAAAACAACCTCAGCATTTTTAGGACAGAAGAATTGATGCCAGTGAAAGGAAAAAATTGTGTAGGGATGAAAAACAGATATTTGATGGATGAAGTTCCCAGAGAAGGTGAGATGGAGAGGAAATGGCAGCCTTGGAAAGGAAGAATGTTCTTCACTGATGATCAAAAGTGCCTGTGTCTCCTGGCATAGGATTTCCTATGAGTTCCATGTCCTCTGTCTGTATGTCAGGCTTAAGGATAAAGGCCTATTTGTGCCATATATAGAAAAGTGCCTGTATTAGGCCATTCTCACATTGCTATAAAGATACCTGAGACTGGGTAATTTATAAAGAAAAGAGGTTTAATTGCCTCCTGGTTCTGCAGGCTTTACAGGAGAGGACATGGTGCTGGCATCTGCTCAGCTTCTAGGGAGGCCTTGGGAGGGTGGAAGGTGGAGAGGGAGCAGGCATGTCACATGGCAAAAGCAGGGGCAAGGGAGAGAGAGTAGGGGGAAGGCACCACACACTTTTAAACATTAAATCAGGTTATGAGAACTCACTATCAAGAAAACAGCACCAAGCCTTGAGGGATCTGTCTCCATGTACCAAACACCTCTCACCAGGTCTCACTTCCAACATCGGTGATATGGTTTGGCTGTCTCCCCACCCAAATCTCATCTTGAACTGTAGCTCCCATAATCCCCACTTGTCATGGGAGGGACCTGGTGGGAGGTAATTGAATCATGGGGGCAGGGTTTTCCCAGGCTATTCTCTTGATAGTGAATAAGTCTCACAAGATCTGATGGTTGTATAAAGGGCAGTTCCCCTGCACGTGCCTTCTTGCCTACCACCATGTAAGATGTGCCTCTGCTCCTCCTTTGCCTTCTGCCGTGATTATGAGGCCTCCTCAGCCATGTGGAACTCTGAGTCCATTAAACCTCTTTTTCTTTATAAATTACCCAGTCTCAGGTTTTCTTCATAGCAGTATGAAAATTAACTAATACAATAAATTAGTATCAGTAGAGTGGGGTACTGCTATAAGAATACCCGAAAATGTGGAAGCAACTTTGGAGCCGGGTAACCGGCAGAGGCTGGAACAGTTTGGAGGGCTCAGAAGAAGACAGAAAAATGTGGGAAAGTTTGGAACTTCCTAGAGACTTGGAGGGCTCAGAAGACAAGAAGATGTGGGAAAGTTTGGAACTTCCTAGAGATTTGTTGAATGGCTTTGACCAAAATGCTGATAGTGATATGGACAATAAACTCCTGGCTGAGTTGGTCTCAGATGGAGATGAGGAACTTATTGGGAACTGGAGCAAAGGTGACTCTTGCTATGTTTTGGCAAAGAGACTGGCAGCATTTTGCCCCTGCCCTAGGGATCTGTGGAACTTTGAACTTGAGAGAGACGATTTAGGGTATCTGGTGGAAGAAATTTCTAAGCAGCAAAATATTCAAGAGGTGACTTGGGTGCTACCAAATGCATTCAGTTTTATGTTTTCACAAAGATATGGTTTGGAATTGTAACTTGTGTTTAAAAGGGAAGCAGAGGATAAAAGTTTGGAAAATTTGCAGCCTAATGATGCGATAGAAAAGAAAAACCCATTTTCTGAGGAGAAATTCAAGCTGCAGAAATTTACATAAGTATCAAGCACCCAAATGTTAATCACCAGGACAATGGGGAAAATGTCTCCAGGGCATGTCTGAGGTCTTCATGGCAGCCCCTCCCGATACAAGTAGGGAGGCCTAGGAGGAAAAAATAGTTTTGTGTGCGGAGCCTAGAGCCTTGCTGTTTTGTGCAGTCTTGGGACTTGATGCCCTGTGTGCCAGCTGTGGATAAAAGGGGCCAATGTACAGCTCAGGTCATTGCTTCAGAGGGTGCAAGCCCCAAACCTTGGCAGCTTACACAGGGTGTCAGGCCTGCAGATGAGCCGAAGTCAAGAATTGAGGTTTGAGAGCCTCCACCTAGATTTCAGAGGATGTATAGAACCCCTGGATGTTCAGGCAGAGGTGTGCTGCTGGGGCAGAGCCCTCATGGAGAACCTCTGCTAGGGCAGTGGGGAAGGGAAATGTGGGGTGGGAGCCCCCACACAGAGTCCTCACTGGAGTACTGCCTAGTGGAGCTGTGAGAAGAGGGCAACTAGCCTCCAGTCCCCAGAATGGTAGATCCACCAACAGTTTGCACTGTGCACCTGGAAAAGCTACAGACATTCAATACCAGCAGCCAGGAGGGGGCTGTACTCTGCAAAGTCACAGCAGCAGAGCTGCCCAACACCATGGGAATCCACCTCTTGCATCAGCATGACCTGGATGTGAGACATGAAGTCAAAGGATATCATTTTGGAGCTTTAAGATTTGACTGGCCCACCAGATTTCGGACTTAGCCCCTTTGTTTTGGCCAATTTCTCCTGTTTGGAATGAGTGTTTTTACCCAATGTCTGTACCCCACTATATCAAGGACATAACTAACTTGCTTTTGATTTTACAGGCTCATAGGCAGAAGGGACTTGCCTTGTCTCAGATGAGACTTTGGACTGTGGACTTTTGAGTTAATGCTGAAATGAGTTAAGACTTTGGGGGACTGTTGAAAAGACATAATTGTTTTTAAAATTTGAGGACATGAGATTTTGGAGGGTCCCAGGGTGAAATGATATGGTTTGGGTCTGTCCCCACCAAAATCTCATCTTGAATTGTAGCTCCCATAATCCCCACATGTCGTGGGCAGGACCTGGTGGGAGGTAATTGAGTCATGGGGGCAGGTTTTTCCCTTGCTATTCTCGTGATAGTTCATAAGGCTCATGAGATCCGATGGTTTTGTAAAGCGCGGTTCCCCTACACATGCTCTCTTGCCTGCCACCATGTAAGATGTGCCTTTGCTCCTCCTTCGCCTTGGGCCATGATTGTGAGGCCTCCCCAACCATGTGGAACTGTGAGTCCGTTCAATCTCTTTTTCTCTATAAATTATCCAGTCTCAGGTATTTCTTCATAGCAGTATGAAAATGGACTAATACAATTAGGAATTACAATTTAACATGAGATTTGGGCACAGACAAATATCCAAACTATATCAGTGCCTTTTTAAATAGTGTCTTATAGAAGCATCCTGGAAAGGTAACCATCCAATGCACCAGTATGAATACTTTACCTTGGCCACCATCTAGCCAGGGAACTAGGGGAAGACTCACCTAGGGCTGGAGTCAAAAGGCATCTCGGTCATGCTCAAGGCTATTTTTGGGTACCAGTGGGAACATAACTGTGCAGATTTTTTCTATAAGGAATATTCATTGCTCTGGTGGTCAAATACACACCACACACATAATTTATATTTATATATAATTTTTATGATAATGGAGTTTAAACTTCCTCAGTTTAACAGTTGACTATACACTATATACCCAAGTTAAATCAAAATATTTTCTTTATATATATATGTTTTCTTATAGAACCAGTCAGAGAAAATACATTTCCAAGAAGCTGAAGGTGTATACTATCTGCATAACTATCCCTTAATCTTTTATTTGACAGATATGTCCTAATCTCAAAGCTGTTCCACATTAAAGAGTTTTTCTAAGTGTTCCAAATCTATCAGTTAGGGTGGCTGCAGGAGATGAAGCCCCAGGGTCATCTAATGTGCCTATCTTCCACTCCTGTGTATGTCCATGGAAAATCTGTAAAATAGTAGATTGTCCCAGCCTGGGCAACATGGCGAAACCCATCTCTACCAAAAAAATATAAAAATTAGCCAGGCGTGGTCACACATGCCTGTAGTCTCAGCTACTTAGGAGACTGAGGCTAGAGGACTGCTTGAACCCTGGAGGCAGAGGTTGCAGTGAGCCAAGATTATGCCACTGCACTCCAGCCTAGGTGACAGAGTGGGACCCTGTTTCAAAAAAAAAAAAAAAAATAGTAGACTGTTTTCTAACTCCTTCCTTCCCCTCTCACACACCTCCACCAAGTGTTAGATTCCAAATATACTTGGGCTCAATATTCACTAGGCAGAAGGGATTCTGAGTTCACTACTTTCTCCACATTGTTCCCCTATTTCTCAGATCCAGTATCATTTTAAATATCCAACAATTACATTAAGAATCGCAAAACTCCTTGGACTTGGTTAGGTGGTACAGCCACCCATTTTTGTAATCAGCCCAGAATTTCAGGCCTTTTTCAATCAAAATATAGAAGGATCATGGGAGCTTAATATTCTACTGAACCATGAATTGGTTGAGGCAAAATAATGGCATTACCTCTGACCATGCATGGAATTACTCATCATTTCATCAGGTTGTTGCAGAATACTCCAAAGAATATTCTGTGGTTACGTTCATGAACTCTCATCCAGAAATTATGCTGCATGGTATACAATCCTACAAGATTTTGCCTCTGTTGATTACACAGTATGCAACAAGTTAAAGGTGGTTGTCCTGATTTCAGGTCTCTCCTTGGAGAGATCTTATTTGACCCTACAATCTAACCTAGTCACTGAGTCACCCTATCATATCACTGTTTAAATTCTCTGCATAGGCTGGGCGTGGTGGCTCACACCTGTAATCCCAGCACTTTGGGAGGCCAAGGTGGGTGGATCACGAGGTCAGGAGTTCAAGACCAGCCTAGCCAACATAGGGAAACCCCATCTTTACCAAAAATACAAAAAAAAAAAATTAGCCTGGTGTGCTGACAGGCACCTGTAGTCCCAGTTACTTGGGAGGCTGAGGCAGGAGAATCGCTTGAACTCAGGAGGCGGAGGTTGCAGCGAGCCAAGATTGCACCACTGCACTCCAGCCTGGGTGACACAGTGAGACTCTGTCTCAAAATTCTCTGCATAGCACATGCTGCTAAATAATATTTTTCTTGCTCATTTAATTGTTTGCCTACTGCTTGTCTCCTTCCACTAGTTAAAGGACCTGCTCTATCTTATTTATTGTGATATTCCCAGTGCCTAGAATAATTCTGGATGCCATGTAGTAAGCCCCCAGTATGTATATGTTAAGTGAACTAAATCAAGGTGTTACAATAGGAAATGGCAAAGGTTGCCTAGGACTTCCATGAGGCTACATTTAATGGTCAGAGAGAGCCTCCCTGTGGAGGTGATTTTTTGGGGAAACCTAGATAATGACATTTAGGTAAGAGTACAAGGGTTTGATCATTATGTTGACCTGCAGATTTTAGTTTTCATATGAAACTGTTTTTTAAACAAAAGCCATTATAACTATTCTAAGAATGACCAGAAAAACTGTGAGACTGGCCAAGATTCCAACAGAACAGGTATAGGACCTAGACCTTCAGCGTGGGTTTAAAAGTGATAGCAAGAAAAATCATCTTAAATGCCTCTCTAAACATTTTTCTTTTCAGTAATCCAGGGTTTTTTTAACCCCTAAAACCCTATCCACCATTAAGATATGAGAGGAGAAGACAGAGGAAACACCCAGAACAACAAAGTCATCAGTGGAGGATTTCAAAACCATTGATGAAAGAAGTGTCTACCAGATTGAGGAGAGGGCACGCACCCGTCCCGAGCAGCAGGAGAGCTTAGCAGGGAGCAAAGTGCACACCCTGCCTGGATTCTTTAGGATCTCAATGGTCCCACTCTGGACCCCTAAGATTTAGCCAGTGGAGGGGTTGAATGTGGAGCCAGAAATGAGGCAGAGAAGAGAGATAAGCTAGAAACCTCAAAGTGACGAGTTGTGCCCTGGGTGGAAAAAGGCCCTCAGGCACTGCAATTCTTCTCTGGGACAGGGGGTCAGACCACCACATCACACATAGTGCCTGCTGGCCTAAACCAGCATGGGGGTTTGCAGCAGAGGAGAAAGAAGCATGAGTTGTTAGAGGGGACTGTATTAGCCATCCTCAAGTTTCCTACACTTTCCCTTCCCCTATAGAAAAGAGCTAGAAGCTCCTACTTGTCCTAGAGAAAGTCATAGAAGCTAAACAAGAGTCAGGAATCTATGACCTCATCTTTGGGTCACTACAGAGAGAGGTAAGATGATACTGAAGGCCTCAGGTTACACAGGGTAGGCCAGAAAGCTAATGGAGGACAAAACTGACATTTTATCAGCAGACACAGTGAGGATAGAAGTCAAGTGAGGTGATCCTCAAGCTGATAAGCAACTTCAGCAAAGTCTCGGGATACAAAATCAATGTGCAAAAATCACAAGCATTTTATACACCAATAAAAGACAAACAGAGAGCCAAACCATGAATGAACTCCCATTCACAATTGCTTCATAGAGAATAAAATACCTAGGAATCCAACTTACAAGGAATGTGAAGGACCTCTTCAAGGAGAACTACAAACCACTGCTCATTGAAATAAAAGAGGACACAAACAAATGGAAGAACATTCCATGCTCATGGATAGGAAGAATCAACATCATTAAAATGGCCATACTGACCAAGGTAATTTATAAATTCAATGCCATCCCCATTAAGCTACCAATGACTTTCTTCACAGAATTGGAAAAAACTACTTTAAAGTTCATATGGAACCAAAAAAGAGTCCACATTGCCAAGACAATCCTAAGCCAAAAGAACAAAGCTGGAGGCATCACGCTACCTGACTTCAAACTATACTACAAGGCTACAGTAAACAAAACAGCATGGTACTGGTACCAAAACAGAGATATAGACCAATGGAACAGAAAAGAGCCCTTGGAAATACTACCACACATCTATAACCATTTGATCTTTGAAAAACCTGAGAGAAACAAGAAATGGGGAAAGGATTCCCTATTTAATAAATGGTTCTGGGAAAACTGGCCAGCCTTAAGTAGAAAGCTGAAACTGGATCCCTTCCTTACTCCTTATACAAAAATTAATTCCAGATGGATTAAAGACTTAAATGTTAGACCTAAAACCATAAAAACCCTAGAAGAAACTCTAGGCAGTACCATTCAGGACATAGGCATGGGCAAGGACTTCATGTCTAAAACACAAAAAACAATGGCAACAAAAGTCAAAATTGACAAATGGGATCTAATTAAACTAAAGAGCTTCTGCACAGCAAAAGAAACGACCATCAGAGTGAACAGGCAACCTACAGAATGGGAGAAAATTTTTGCCATCTACTCATCTGACAAGTGATAATATCCAGAACCTACAAAGAACTCAAACAAATTTACAAGAAAAAAACAAACAACCCCATCAAAAAGTGGGCAAAGGATATGAATAGACACTTCTCAAAAGAAGACATTTATATCTTGGCGGAGCAAGATGGCCAAATAGGAACAGCTCCAGTCTCCAACTCCCAGCACGAGTGACACAGAAGACCGGTGATTTCTGCATTTTCAACTGAGGTACTGGGTTCATCTCACTAGGGAGTGCCGGACAATTGGTGCTGGTCAGCTGCTGCAGCCCGACCAGCAAGAGCTGAAGCAGGGTGAGGCATCCCCTCACCTGGGAAGTGCAAGGGGGAAGGGAATCCCTTTTCCCAGCCAGGAGAACTGAGACACACAACACCTGGAAAATCAGGTAACTCCCACCCCAAAACTGCGCTTAAAGCAAACGGGCACACCAGGAGATTATATCCCACACCTGGCTGGGAGGGTCCCACACCCACGGAACCTCCCTCATTGCTAGCACAGCAGTCTGCGATTTACCGGCAAGGCAGCAGCGAGACTGGGGGAGGGGCGCCCGCCATTGCTGAGGCTTAAGTAGGTAAACAAAGCCCTGGGAAGATCGAACTGGGTGGAGCTCACAGCAGCTCAAGGAAACCTGCCTGTCTCTGTAGACTCCACCTCTGGGGACAGGGCACAGTAAACAACAACAAAAGCAGCAGAGACCTCTGCAGATGCAAATGACACTATCTGACAGCTTTGAAGAGAACAGTGGATCTCCCAACACGGAGGTTGAGATCTGAGAACAGACAGACTGCCTGCTCAAGTGGGTCCCTGACCCCTGAGTAGCCTAACTGGGAGACATCCCCCACTAGGGGCAGTCTGACACCCCACACCTCACAGGGTGGAGTACACTCCTGAGAGGAAGCTTCCAAAGCAAGAATCAGACAGGTACACTCGCTGTTCAGCAATATTCTATCTTCTGCAGCCTCTGCTGCTGATACCCAGGCAAACAGGGTCTGGAGTGGACCTCAAGCAATCTCCAACAGACCTACAGCTGAGGGTCCTGACTGTTAGAAGGAAAACTATCAAACAGGAAGGACACCTACACCAAAACCCCATCAGTACGTCACCATCATCAAAGACCAGAGGCAGATAAAACCACAAAGATGGGGAAAAAGCAGGGCAGAAAAGCTGGAAATTCAAAAAATAAGAGCGCATCTCCCCCGGCAAAGGAGCGCAGCTCATCACCAGCAATGGATCAAAGCTGGATGGAGAATGACTTTGATGAGATGAGAGAAGAAGGATTCAGTCCATCAAACTTCTCAGAGCTAAAGGAGGAATTACATACCCAGCGCAAAGAAACTAAAAATCTTGAAAAAAAAGTGGAAGAATTGATAGCTACAGTAATTAATGCAGAGAAGGTCATAAATGAAATGAAAGAGATGAAAACCATGACACGAAAATACATGACAAATGCACAAGCTTCAGTAACTGACTCGATCAAATGGAAGAAAGAGTGTCAGCGATTGAGGATCAAATGAATGAAATGAAGCGAGAAGATAAACCAAAAGAAAAAAGAAGAAAAAGAAATGAACAAAGCCTGCAAGAAGTATGGGATTATGTAAAAAGACCAAATATATGTCTGATTGGGGTGCCTGAAAGTGAGGGGGAAGATGGCACCAAGTTGGAAAACACTCTTCAGGATATCATCCAGGAGAACTTCCCCAACCTAGTAGGGCAGGCCAACATTCAAATCCAGGAAATACAGAGAACGCCACAAAGATACTCCTCGAGAAGAGCAACTCCAAGACACATAATTGCCAGGTTCACCAAAGTTGAAATGAAGGAAAAAATCTTAAGGGCAGCCAGAGAGAAAGGTCGGGTTACCCACAAAGGGAAGCCCATCAGACTAACAGCAGATCTCTCAGCAGAAACTCTACAAGCCAGAAGAGAGTGGGGGCCAATATTCAACATTCTTAAAAAAAAGAATTTTAAACCCAGAATTTCATATCCAGCCAAACTAAGTTTCATAAGTGAAGGAGAAATAAAATCCTTTACAGATAAGCAAATGCTTAGAGATTTTGTCACCACCAGGCCTGCCTTACAAGAGACCCTGAAGGAAGCACTAAACATGGAAAGGAACAACCGGTACCAGCCATTGCAAAAACATGCCAAAATGTAAAGACCATCGAGGCTAGGAAGAAACTGCATCAACTAACGAGCAAAATAACCAGTTAATATCATAATGGCAGGATCAAGTTCACACATAACAATATTAACCTTAAATGTAAATGGACTAAATGCTCCAATTAAAAGACACAGACTGGCAAACTGGATAAAGAGTCAAGACCCATCAGTCTGCTGTATTCAGGAGACCCATCTCACATGCAGAGACATACATAGGCTCAAAATAAAGGGATGGAGGAAGATCTACCAAGCAAATGGAGAACAAAAAAAAGCAGGGGTTGCAATACTAGTCTCTGATAAAACAGACTTTAAACCATCAAAGATCAAAAGAGACAAAGAAGGCCATTACATAATGGTAAAGGGATCAATTCAACAGGAAGAGCTAACTATCCTAAATATATATGCACCCAATACAGGAGCACCCAGATTCATCAAGCAAGTCCTTAGAGACTTACAAAGAGACTTAGACTCCCATACAATAATAATGGGAGACTTCAACACTCCACTGTCAACATTAGACAGATCAACGAGACAGAAAGTTAACAAGGATATCCAGGAATTGAACTTATCTCTGCAGCAAGCAGACCTAATAGACATCTATAGAACTCTCCACCCAAAATCAACAGAATATACATTCTTCTCAGCACCACATCGCACTTACTCCAAAATTGACCACATAATTGGAAGTAAAGCACTCCTCAGCAAATGTACAAGAACAGAAATTATAACAAACTGTCTCTCAGACCACAGTGCAATCAAACTAGAACTCAGGACTAAGAAACTCAATCAAAACCACTCAACTATATGGAAACTGAACAACCTGCTCCTGAATGACTACTGGGTACATAACGAAATGAAGGCAGAAATAAACATGTTCTTTGAAACCAACGAAAACAAAGATTCAACATACCAGAATCTCTGGGACACATTTAAAGCAGTTTGTAGAGGGAAATTTATAGCACTAAATGCCCACAAGAGAAAGCAGGAAAGATCTAAAATTGACACTCTAACATCACAATTAAAAGAACTAGAGAAGCAAGAGCAAACACATTCGAAAGCTAGCAGAAGGCTAGAAATAACTAAGATCAGAGCAGAACTGAAGGAGATACAGACACAAAAAACCCTCCAAAAAATCAATGAATCCAGGAGTTGGTTTTTTGAAAAGATCAACAAAATTGACAGACTGCTAGCAAGACTAATAAAGAAGAAAAGAGATAAGAATCAAATAGATGCAATAAAAAAAGATAAAGGGGATATCACCACCGACCCCACAGAAATACAAACTACCATCAGAGAATACTATAAACACCTCTATGCAAATAAACTGGAAAATCTAGAAGAAATGTATAATTTCCTGGACACTTACACTCTTCCAAGACTAAACCAGGAAGAAGTTGAATCCCTGAATAGAACAATAGCAGGCTCTGAAATTGAGGCAATAATTAATAGCCTACCAACCAAAAAAAGTCCAGGACCAGATGGATTCACAGCTGAATTCTACCAGAGGTATAAGGAGGAGCTGGTACCATTCCTTCTGAAACTATTCCAATCAATAGAAAAAGAGGGAATCCTCCCTAACTCATTTTATGAGGCCAACATCATCCTGATACCAAAGCCTGGCAGAGACACAACAAAAAAAGAGAATTTTAGACCAATATCCCTGATGAACATCGATGCAAAAATCCTCAATAAAATACTGGCAAACCGGATCCAGCAGCACATCAAAAAGCTTAGCCACCATGATCAAGTGGGCTTCATCCCTGGGATGCAAGGCTGGTTCAACATTCACAAATCAATAAACATAATGCAGCATATAAACAGAACCAAAGACAAGAACCACATGATTATCTCAATAGATGCCGAAAAGGCTTTTGACAAAATTCAACAGCCCTTCATGCTAAAAACTCTCAATAAATTCGGTATTGATGGAACGTATCTCAAAATCATAAGAGCTATTTATGACAAACCCACAGCCAATATCATACTGAATGGGCAAAAACTGGAAAAATTCCCTTTGAAAACTGGCACAAGACAGGGATGCCCTCTCTCACCACTCCTATTCAACATAGTGTTGGAAGTTCTGGCTAGGGCAATCAGGCAAGAGAAAGAAATCAAGGGTATTCAGTTAGGAAAAGAAGAAGTCAAATTGTCCCTCTTTGCAGATGACATGATTGTATACTTAGAAAACCCCATTGTCTCAGCCCAAAATCTCCTTAAGCTGATAAGCAACTTCAGCAAAGTCTCAGGATACAAAATTAATGTGCAAAAATCACAAGCATTCTTATACACCAGTAACAGACAAACACAGAGCCAAATCATGAATGAACTTCCATTCACAATTGCTTCAAAGAGAATAAAATACCTAGGAATCCAACTGACAAGGGATGTAAAGGACCTCTTCAAGGAGAACTACAAACCACTGCTCAGTGAAATAAAAGAGGACACAAACAAATGGAAGAACATACCACGCTCATGGATAGGAAGAATCAATATCGTGAAAATGGCCATACTGCCCAAGGTTATTTATAGATTCAATGCCATCCCCATCAAGCTACCAATGAGTTTCTTCACAGAATTGGAAAAACTACTTTAACGTTCACATGGAACCAAAAAAGAGCCCGCATTGCCAAGACAATCCTAAGTCAAAAGAACAAAGCTGGAGGCATCACGCTACCTGACTTCAAACTATACTACAAGGCTACAGTAACCAAAACAGCATGATACTGGTACCAAAACAGAGATATAGACCAATGGAACAGAACAGAGTCCTCAGAAATAATACCATACATCTACAGCCATCTGATCTTTGACAAACCTGAGAGAAACCAGAAATGGGGAAAGGATTCCCTATTTAATAAATGGTGCTGGGAAAATTGGCTAGCCATAAGTAGAAAGCTGAAACTGGATCCTTTCCTTACTCCTTATACGAAAATTAATTCAAGATGGATTAGAGACTTAAATGTTAGACCTAACACCATAAAAACCCTAGAGGAAAACCTAGGTAGTACCATTCAGGACATAGGCTTGGGCAAGGACTTCATGTCTAAAACACCAAAAGCAACGGCAGCAAAAGCCAAAATTGATAAATGGGATCTACTTAAACTAAAGAACTTCTGCACAGCAAAAGAAACTACCATCAGAGTGAACAGGCAACCTACAGAATGGGAGAAAATTTTTGCAATCTGCTCATCTGACAAAGGGCTAATATCCAGAACCTACAAAGACCTCAAACAAATTTACAAGAAAAAAAAAAAAAAAAAACCATCAAAAAGTGGGCAAAGGATATGAACAGACATTTCTCAAAAGAAGACATTCATACAGCCAACAGACACATGAAAAAATGCTCATCATCACTGGCCATCAGAGAAATGCAAATCAAAACCACAATGAGATACCATCTCACACCAGTTAGAATGGCGATCATTAAAAAGTCAGGAAACAACAGGTGCTGGAGAGGATGTGGAGAAATAGGAACACTTTTACACTGTTGGTGGGATTGTAAACTAGTTCAACCATTATGGAAAACAGTATGGCAATTCCTCAAGGATCTAGAACTAGATGTACCATATGACCCAGCCATCCCATTACTGGGTATATACCCAAAGGATTATAAATCATGCTGCTATAAAGACACATGCACACGTATGTTTATTGCGGCACTATTCACAATAGCAAAGACTTGGAATCAACCCAAATGTCCATCAGTGACAGACTGGATTAAGAAAATGTGGCACATATACACAATGGAATACTATGCAGCCATAAAAAAGGATGAGTTCGTGTCCTTTGTAGGGACATAGATGCAGCTGGAAACCATCATTCTTAGCAAACTATCACAAGAACAGAAAACCAAACACCGCATGTTCTCACTCATAGGTGGGAACTGAACAATGAGATCACTTGGACTTGGGAAGGGGAACATCACACACCGGGGCCTATCATGGGGAGGGGGGAGGGGAGAGGGTTTGCATTGGGAGTTATACCGATGTAAATGACGAGTTGATAGGTGCTGACGAGTTGATGGGTGCAGCACACCAACATGGCACAAGTATACATATGTAACAAACCTGCACGTTATGCACATGTACCCTAGAACTTAAAGTATAATAATAATAAAAAAAAAGAAGACATTTATGCAACCAACAGACACATGAAAAAATGCTCATCATCACTAGCCATCAGAGAAATGCAAATCAAAACCACAATGAGATACCATCTCACACCAGTTAGAATGGCGATCATTAAAAAGTCAGGAAACAACAGGTGCTGGAGAGGATGTGGAGAAATAGAAACACTTTTACACTGTTGATGGGACTGTAAACTAGTTCAACCATTGTGGAAGACAGTGTGGCGATTCCTCAAGGATCTAGAACTAGAAATACCATTTGACCCAGCCATCCCATTACTGGGTATATACCCAAAAGATTATAAATCATGCTGCTATAAAGACACATGCACACATATGTTTATTGTGGCACTATTCACAATAGCAAAGACTTGGAACCAACCCAAATGTCCATCAATGACAGACTGGATTAAGAAAATGTGGCACATATACACCATGGAATACTGTGCAGCCATAAAAAGGATGAGTTCATGTCCTTTGTAGGGACATGGATGCAGCTGGAAACCATCATTTTCAGCAAACTATCGCAAGAATGGAAAACCAAACACCGCATGTTCTCACTCATAGGTGGGAATTGAACAATGAGATCATTTGGACACAGGAAGGAGAACATCACACACCGGGGCCTGTTGTGGGGTGGGGAGAGGGGGGAGGGATAGCTTTAGGAGATATACCTAATGTAAATGACGAGTTAGTGGGTGCAGCACACCAACATGGCACATGTATACATATGTAACAAACCTGCGCGTTGTGCACATGTACCCTAGAACATAAATTATAATTAAAAAAATAAAAAAAGAATGGCCATAATAAAAAAATCAACAAATAATAAATGTTGGTGTGGATTCGATGAAAAGGGAACACTTCTATGCTGCTGGGGGGGAATGTAAATAGTACAACCACTATGAAAAACAGTGTGATGATTCCTTAAAGAACTAAAATTAGAACTACCATTTGATCCAGTAATCCCACTACTGGATATCTTCCCAGAGGAAAAGAAATCATTACATGAAAAAGATACTTGCATGCACGTGTTCATAGCAGCACAATTTGCAATTGCAAATATACAGAACCAGCCCAAATGCCCATCAATAAATGAGTGGATAAAGAAATTGTGTATATATCTATATGATGTAATACTACTCAGCCATAGAAAGGAATGAATTAATGGCATTCACAGCAACCCAGAAGGAACTGGAGACTATTATTCTAAGTGAAGTAACTCAGGAATGGAAAATTAAACATCATATATTCTCACTCATAAGTGAGAGCTAAGCTATGAGGATACAAAAGCATTAGAATGATACAATGGACTTTGGGGACTGAGGAGAAACAGTGGGAGTGGAGTGGGGGATAAAAGACTACAAATTGCATTCAGTGCATACTGCTCAGGTGCTGGGTGCACCAAAATCTCAAAAATCACCACTAAAGAACTTATTCATATAACCAAATATCACCTGTTCCCCAAAAACCTACAGAAATAAAAGATTTTTCTTAATGTAAAAAAAAAAAAAAAAAAAAAAAAAAACAGAAGTCAAGTGAGGTGAGTACATATCTCAACTAGTGATCAACAGGGAAACGAGAGAACCACATCACTTGGGCAAGGAGCCCTTCCCCAAAGCCGGAAGGTAAATAAGCTCCCTTCTGCACCCAGACACCATCTTGGGCAGGAAGACCCTTCAGAAAACAAAACAGCTCCAAAAGGGAGTTTGGATTTTAAATTGCTTAAATATGACTATATATACAACCACAAAAATAAAGCAGTTAAATTGGAATAGGTTCATTTACCTTCAAATCACACACTTTAAAAAAAAATAGTTTTCCAAAATCATTGGAAATTTAAGTAGCTCCAGTGTTAGCTGAGGTCAGTCATAGAAATGCAGACGCTAGGCTTGTTGCAGACTCACTCCAGGTTAATTCAATTTGGGCCTTACTCTGTATAAAGTGCAAGTGTCCACTTCTAATGTTTCAGTTTGAAATGCTCAAGCTTGCTCAGTTCAACTCACCACCCTCCTGACTAGGTGTCCAAGGAGTCCTTTGGTCTTAGAGTTGTCCTGGAGACAGAGGTAGGTTACAAATCAGGGAGTAGCTTCCTCTGATTGCTGCAGAGTAAAGGAGAGAGGACTCAGCTGGGCACCCACAGTGGCTGTGATTCACTTGCAGGACGCTTAAGGCCAGCACTGAAGCTCCCAGTACAGACCAGGACCATCAGGGTGGGGCGTGGAACTTCTCTGGCAGTGACCTCCCTGCTAGCTCTGGTGTTCACCTCCACACATACACTTCTTCTCCCTTCCTCAGCCAATTTAACCTATTTCCCCTTTCTCCTGTTGCCACAGCAGAAAAATTCTATTTTCTCTTTTTCTGACACAGAAGCTATTAATGGCTAACAGGAATGATAATCCATTAAACCTGAACCCCAGAGTATTGATTCCTTTCCTCAAAGTCAGGAAGAGCTTTCTCCAGAAACAGTATTTCCAGATCTCCCATTCCTGAAAGAGAAGGGAGAGGTTTGCTTTCCACGCTAAAGAAGGTTGCCCAAACATTCACTACTACCTTCCTCCCATGCCCAACAAGACAAATGACTTCCAGAGAAAAGGGAGAGAAGAAAGGAAGAGAAAGAGAAAGAAAGCAAGCTTGAAGGAAGGAGGAAGGCAGGAAGGAAGGAAAGAAGGAAAAGGAAGGAAGAAAAGAAGGGAAGACAGAGAGAGAAAGAGAAAGAAAGAAAAAGAAAGAAAGAAAGAAAGAAAGAAAGAAAGAAAGAAAGAAAGAAAGAAAGAAAGAAAGAAAGAAAGAAAGAAAGAAAGAAAGAAAGAGAAAGAAAGAATGAGGGAGGAAGGAAGGAAAGAAGGAAGGAAGGAAGGAAGGAAGACAAATCCAAGATGAGTTTGGGGGCCAAAACAGATTATCTCTAGTAAAACAAGGTAGTTAACCAAAAAAGAGAAAATAAGGGATTCAGACAAATGGGGGCCCCAACCCAGGAAAAAGGCAAAGAGATGTCCCATAATAAGAACGTAGAGAAGGCCTGGCATGACAGCTGACAGCCACAGGCCTAGAGAAGCCAGTCTAGACTGCAGCGGGAGGGCAGAAAGCTCTGGAAGGGAGGTTTGGTCTCCAGGAGGAAACAGAATTAGTAGATTACCTAATATTGTCCAAATTATGACATTGCTGTATTTGTGGTAATCAGAGAAGGGAAAGCGTGTGTGTCTGTGCATGTGTGTATCTCTGTGTGTGTCTACATGAGTGTGTGTGTGCGTGTGTGTGTGTGTGTAAGGGGGCAAGAAAGAGACACAGAGAGAGAGAAACTAGAGAGAAAGAGAAAGATTGAGGTAAGACCCCATCTACCCTGAAAAGAAGCCAATAAATAATGTCTGAAATTGATAAATCCAGGGAAATGGCAGCATAGCCATGTTGTTCAAAAACATGGCGTCAAACACCAGCATGAGCAATTAGACAGTTGAAAGTGGTTGCCTCAGGGGAGTGGGCATCAGGAGAAGTGAAGGTTGAGCAAGGGCTTCTGCTTTTCATTTAAGCTGTGGAGGATTAAAGATGGCCACAAGTGACACGCTTCACGTGGAGGGATGGGGCGCATCTTCCATCCCCAAGAATTTGGGCTGGCCTCTGCTACTTACCAATAACGTACCAGTGGACAGGACAGTTCCCCATGATCAGTCTTGCTTTTTAAGAGGATTAGAAGCTTCCACCATGGTCTCTTGAATCCCTGAATCATAATTCCAGAAGACCAAACACATTGCTCAAGAAAACACGTGGACAGGCCCTGAGACTGCAGAAAAAGAGAGAAAGAACTAGCTCAGCCCAAACTTCTGGCCACCCAGATCGATCAACCGGCATTCTAAACAAATAGCCCTCTGTGAGGTAAGGTGTTGTGGGAAACGGTAGCTGTGCCACTCTGGTTGCCCAGTAGCCAACCCTTAGCAAATAGTGACATCTCTAACACTTCTGTTTAGAATGTGGAGATATTTGGGCCTGGCGCAGTGGCTCACACCTGTAATCCCAGCACTTTGGCAGGCCGAGGTGGGTGGATCCACAGGGTGGAAGCGAGCATGAGCAAGTTGCTCAAGAGCCCAGTTACAGAATTTTGGGGGGGTTAAACACACTCTAGAAGTTTCCACCGGTTACTTGGTGTATGCTCTATGTAAATGAAGAGGCTAAACTGAAGTTAAAAAGTTATTTACTTGGTGTACTCCCTATGTAATGAAGAGGATATTTCCTGTCATAGCTAAAGTGTTTCTTTTGATTTAATTCTAGGAAGTCTTTAGGTTCCCTGCCTCCAGGTCCTATTCTCCTGCCTCAGGATGACAGTATCACAATGGGAAAGCCTCATCTTCTGACCAAGATGGGACCCGGCAGAACTATCTAGAAACTGCAGTACAAACCAGAAGGGCAGCATGGGCCTCCCTTCATTTTGTATTTGGACTATGTATGACATAAAGGTTTTTTTACCTTCTACTTGTCTTCCTTTTATTATTTTGCTGACTATAGAGAAATACACTTTCAAGATATTAAGATGCTCTGTGTGTTTAATTACACAAGCTGGGAATGGACACTATTTTTAAAAAGATGTTCTTTACAGAGCCTCTGTCTTCCTGTTCTATTATGTGCTATTATCGCATTCTGAGCTTTCAAGGAAAGCAGTTGCAGGATGACTCCTGGCCTCAAGCGATCTTCCTGCCTCTTTCTCCCAAAGTGCTGGGATTACAAGGCATGAATCCCAAATGTAGCTGCAGGATGGTTGCAACTGATTTCCACTGAACTCCTGGTTTTTGTTTCTAAATGCTGTATCTTTTTAAGTTCTTTATTTTTTTCTCTAGTAAACATCCCTGGGTAATTTTTTAATGGAAAAAAAATGACTATTTTGAAAATATTGGAAAATGTCTTTATATTTTCCCTGTACTGGATTGATAGTTTGGCTGGGTAACAAATTCTAGGTACAGAGTCATTTTCTTTCAAAAGTTTGAAGGTATTGCTTGTGTCCTCATTATCCATATTTGTTAATGAGACATTTAACAATCACATTTTTATTTAAAATGATATATTCTTTTATTCTCTCTTCACACACTTGTGATTTTTCTCTTTGTCCTTGGAACTTTGTGACTTATTTGTGCCCTCTGACAAGCTCCCTAATGTACTTTTATTTAGTTATTTTTTTTAGAGACAGGGTCTCACTCTGTTACCCAGACTGGAGTGCAGTGTCACAATCATAGTTCACTATAACCTTGGACTCCTGGGCTCAAGCAATCCTCCCACCTTAGCCTCCCTGAGTAGCTCGGACTACAGGCACATGCCACCATGTCCAGCTAAGTTTGTTTTTTATTTTTGTAGAAACGAGGTCTCGCTATGTTGCACAGCTTGGTCTCAAATTCCTGGCCTCAAGTGACCCTCCCACCTCTGCTTCCCAAAGTGCTGAGATTACAGGAATGAAACCCAAATGTAGTATTTCTCTCATGCAAGATTGTAACTTCACCTTTCTGACATTATGACTTCGGGAATCTAACTCATGACAAAGCCCATAGTTATTTGATACTCCCATTGTCAGACACTCCATTTCTACTGTGGTAGCATTCTAGAAGCTGGTTTTCAAATGGTGAGTACCTCTCTGATACGCTAATTTGTGCTCATTCTAGATGTCTTTCCTGCATACCACTTACTAGGGCTTTCCAGAAACTCTACACATCATCCCTACCCAGCATGATTATTCCTAATTCCATTGGATATGCCTGGTCTTCTGGCCTAAGCAGTAAAGTAGCTTGCACTACAGGCTGCACCTGCTTCTGAGTCTTCTTTGAGCTCCACTCAAAATAGTCTCCCAACTTACCTAAGAAATTAGAGCAGTATTCTGAAGTAGAATATGTACTGTCACTGCAGCCCAAAGAGGCCCATTGCTACTGTGCTCTTTTTTGGGGGTGAAAAGTTTGAAGTACAATAATATTTGCTTTACCTTAAAGGGGATATCCCTGCATAGCCCAAACCACTGAGTCCCTAAAATCTTCATAAGTATGGCAGACCCCTAAATCATTGTAGGATTTATCTCCCAGGCTATGACCCAAGACCCATGGGTCTTGCCAAGGTATCCAGAGTACTTCCCACTTCCTTGCACCAACACAATGTCATCAATATAATAAATACTATGATGCTCTGTGGAACGTTAAGATACACAAAGTTCCTTCCTACTATACTGTGACAAAAACCTGAAGAGTTAAAATAACCTTGCAGCATGGAATATATTTTGCTGTCTTTTCTGCATAAATATCCTCTGCTTTGATCCTCTTTCCAGATGGGAAAAGAAAACATTTGCCAGATCAACAACTGAAACCAGCATCGCAAAATTATAACTGAGACACTGAAAGAGATCTGACCTAACCGACTCCATCTTGCTTCTAACCTCCAAGCTATCCTTGTTCGTTCCTGGGTGTAGGCTGATCTAACTCTGGGAGAAACTTACTTTACAATTGAGAACAAAGATGATAACAGCCCTCTCCCAAAACAAATCCTCTTCTTGCCTGGGGACTAGACTGCCTTTGTAAGACTAACAAATTAGCCAAAAGATTAAAAATTTTGGTTTAGGAGTCATGCAGCTGGAGACTACAAAATTCTGAACCTCCTCAAATTGCTCTTGGGGATAACATGACTCTTACAAAGCTAAGATCAGTGTTTGAGATATTTTGCAGACTCTGCACTCGATGGATCAGCTGGCACCACTCAGATCAATAAACTGGCTCATCTGATCTTGTAGCCCTCACCCAGGAGCCAACTCAGTGCAAGGCAGCTTCAACTCCCTGTGATTTCATCTCCGACCCAACCAGTCAGCACTCACAACTCATTGGCTGCCACCCACCCACCAAATTATCCTTAAAACATCTGATCCTCAAATGTATGGGGAAACTGATGTGAGTAATAACAAAACTCAGGTCTCCCTCACAGCCAGCTCTGTGTGAATTACTTTCTCTATCGCAATTCCCCTGTCTTGATAAATCAGCTCTGTCTAGGTAGTGGGCAAGGTGAACCCACTGGGCAGTTATGCAACCACATACCAAGTGCCAGAGGCTGGACCTGGACCTGTGATACTATGCTCTAATAAGATACTGCTTTGGGGGCTACCATTTGGCTCAGTTCATCATCACCCATCTTGATCCATCTGATTTTTTTCAGGGATGATAGCAGTAAACTGAATGGGAATATGATGGGAACCACCACTCCTGCATTCTTTAAATATTCAAAAATGGTATTAATTTCTGCAATTCCACCCAGGATATAATATTGCTCTGATTTATTGTCTTGGCTTGAGAAACAATCTCAGGGATGATAGGATTTTAGAATAGCAGAAGCCAAGTAGTTGCCTTAACCAATTGGCCCTTCCTACCCATAAAGGTTCTTACTCACAGGTCAGTGAAACAATATGAGCATTCTTCCAATTGCAAAGAATACCAATCCCAATTATGCCCAAGAGGACTGGGGAAATGATCACAGGTTGGATTTCTGGACCCATTGTACATATTGTTAGGTAGATCTGGGCCAAGACTCCACGTGTCTCCTCTGTAATCATGGAGCCATGAAAGCATTTTCAGATCCCCTGATACCAGCATCAGTTCAGATCCTATGTCCAAAAGCTCTCAAAAGTCTTCCTCTTTCTATAGCATACAATTACTCTGTTAAACAGCTACAGTTTCCTTTGAGTTAGGATTAATATAAGTATATTGTATATGCTTGCAGTGGCATTGAGGGGTCTTTCCTTAGGCAGACACAGCCTCTCCTCCAATTGGTGGTCTCTGATCACGAGAATTGACTAAGTTGGAAACTGGACTAGAGATTGCAGTTTTTCCAATATAGTAGCTGATATCAGTTTTCTTCACAGCAGCTCTTGATATTTTTTTCTGTGTGTATAAGCCAAGCAGTGTTCTAGCTCACCCTTTATCTCATTCACCCCAGGAAAAATAGAGTCTCTTAGACATTGCCACAGATCTGTGCAGGACTCAGTGCCCAGATGCAACTCTGGTCTTTCTGCCTGGCGTGATAATTACATTCACCATGATACTGATGGTTAAATGCTACTACCTGACCTCTGCTATTCTGGAATTACATCATCACAATTGACACTCTAGAACTCAGTTCCACACAGAACGGAGCCTTAGGCATCCAGCCATTGGGGTGTACCACTCCGATCTCCTTTAAAGGAAGAAATTGCCATGAGGAATGTAGTTATCTGACAGCCTCCAGCTGCCTCAACTTTGAGGTCTTTTGCAGCATTCACTCAAAGTCCACATAGTCCTGGTCAAAGACTAAACATGGCAAAGTTTCTAGAGCTGGTCCATTCTTGCTCATCATGGGATTCCTCTAATGGAAAAACTTTCCCCAAGGGTTCCCCACCAGCCTAGCCAAACTTTCTCTGGGACTCTTAGCTATTATGATGCTACTTCCACCAGGTTCTTGTTGCTATCTGGCTATTGAGTGATTCAGTCCCACTAAACAATGTCAACCTGATTGTCCTTCTTAGTTTTTAAGAAACAGGGTCTTGCTCTGCCACCCAGGTTGGAGCACAGTGGTGTGATCATAGCTCACTATAGCTTTCCAACTCCTCGGCCTTAGCAATCCTCCTGCCTCAGCCTCCCAAGGAGCTACGGCTGCAGGCATCCGCCACCACTTATTGAGAGCCACTTCCAGTACTCACTGTCTTGGACACAGACTCGAGTGAAAGTGCAGGTAGTTTATTTGGGAAATGATCTCAGGAAGCAGGTAATGAAGTAGGAGAGATAAACGAAAGGTTCTGTCTAGAAGCTCTGAAGGAGAAACTATCCCAGGTCCCTCTCCTAGCTTGTAGTGGCTGCAGGTAATCCTTGCTGATCTTGGGCTTATGGATCCATCACTTCAATCTCTGCCTGTGTCTTCACATGGCTTCTTCCCTGCGTATGTTTGTGTCTCTGTGTCCAAGTTTCCATCTTCCTATAAGGCACAAGTTATTGGATTAGGGACCATCCTAATTCAGTATGGCCTTATCTTAACTTGATTACATCTGCAAAGACTCGATTTCCAAATAAAGTCACATTCTGAGGT
Source organism: Macaca fascicularis (assembly GCF_037993035.2). Classification (NCBI taxonomy): domain Eukaryota; kingdom Metazoa; phylum Chordata; class Mammalia; order Primates; family Cercopithecidae; genus Macaca; species Macaca fascicularis. The sequence goes on from NC_088379.1 coordinate 152,463,262, forward strand.
TCCTGGGAGACATGGATTTGGGGGAACACTCTTCAACCCAGTACAGGCTCCAAAGACAAATAACTAATCACATAGTTCTGTCCTTTTGGCCACATGGATATGTGGCTTCAGGGACCAACAGAGTAACTGTTATTATACACATTATCTTGTTATAATAACTGTTATTATGCACATTTATCATGATTTACATCATTGGATGAGTGAACAGTCGAAGTGTTCTCCTAACATGTGCCAGAGCCAAAGTACAATGGTAAACCAGGCCAAGAGCATTCTTTAGTTCAGTGATTTCCAAATCCTTTACCCACAGAATCCTTTGTTCAAATGACATTTTATTAGGGGTGTTCAGACAAACATAATGGATGAAAGCTGTTCTTGCAGAAACAGGGCTGGCAGGACCAGAGGCTCCCCACTCCTGGGTCAGATTATGCAGTAAGGAGCTTCACAGAATATGACTGGAAATCCACATACCCATTTTTCTGTTTAATTCAGGAAGCAGTTGCTAAACACAACTAACAGAGCAAAGTAAGTATGTAGGGCTAAGAGAAGAGGTAGAGAGAAGAACAAAATGAATTGAGGAAAGACTAGAAAGGAGATTGCTGTGGGCACTTTAAGTATTTGGATCCAAAAAGGAGAGGAAAAGTCTGAGAATACCAATATGTGGCTTCCTGGAGATCCCAGAAGAAAAGGTAAAAGGATGAAGAGGAAAGGGAAGGAAGAAGCTACTTATACAATGATTTAAAGTGGTAGTTGGTGTTTTATGGCTTCTTGGATAAAGCTCTAAAGTTTCCGGAGTCAACTTCGAGTCAATTAGCTACACAGGGCAAGCATGTTTACACTGAATGCCTTAGAGATCTTCCCAAATAAGTAGATAAACAGAAGACTTGAGTCTCCAGCCTCATGAATCTAATACCTTTTGTGAGCATTTAGCTTGTATACAAAGCCAAATAAAAGCACTCTATCTAAATAAATCGATAATAATTTATATCTTCTGATCTCTCCAAAGAGAAATGTTTATATGTGGAGAAAATAAATAAATAACATGACGTTTAAAGGAATAAACAATTCTACCCCACAACACACAGGGCAAAGTGAGATACTAAGCCGTTCAATGAGTCTAGCGTCTTTACCAAAGAGGGAATGTATCTGTCAAGATGCCAATGGATTAAACTTTTCTAAGAAAACATTTTAATTTGTTGTCAGAAATAGTTTTATATCTAACTTATTGATTCTCACATGTTGAAACTAGCTGAGCCTAATAAGGAACTAAGTATAAGTTGGAAACCATTCGGCTATCAAAATACTGCTAAGTAGTATTACAACAATTTCATGAGAATGCCTGAGTAAGATATTTTGTTCAGCAAATGCTATGCCACCAATACCACCTCAATGACTAATTTCTTTCAGTGCAAGGTTCTCCTTGTACAGGCGACTCTTAATCTTTTTTGGATCATGGATCCCTTGGAAGTCCAGTAAAGAAATCTCTTCAATGCATTTTTTCATGCATAGAATTATATGAACACCAATTATATTAAAACATAGTTATTAAAATAATTTTTAAAAAACAAATCTGTGATGAGACAATATATGTTCTCTTTATTAACACATTAGATAATAAAATCTAGGTTTTTGTTTTTTGAGTTTTGCTTTTTGTTTTTTTTGTTTTTTGTTTTTTGTTTTGGCGGGGGGCTACCAAATCTTGCTCTGTCGCCCAAGCTGGAGTGCAATGGCGCAATCTTGGCTCACTGCAACCTCTGCCTCCCGGGTTCAAGTGATTCTCCTGCCTCAGCCTCCCGAGTAGGTGGGATTACAGGCATGCACCACCACGCCTGGCTAATTTTTGTATTTTTAGTAGAGATGGGTTTCACCATGTTGGCCAGTCTGGGCTCTAACTTCTGACCTCAAGTTATCCACCCGCCTTGGCCTCCCAAAGTGCTGGGTTTACAGGCATGAGCGGCTGCCCCCGGCCTGAGCATAGATAGTATTTTGTGAGATTTGTCAGTAACTAATATGATTTGAATATATCTGTGATTTCTATTGGTGACAAAGTCATAGGTACTGCTAGTACCACTGTGATGTGTTTTTTATATTCATAACTGAAGCAAATGTTAATTTAAAGTTGGAAATGAATAAAAATAAAAATGCAATTTTTTTCCATCCACATACTTAGACCCCCAGTCTCTCACTCCCTCCATGAGGCTCTCTTTGATTTCAAAAGTTCTCCTTTTCTCAATGGCCACGAGGGGCAAGAGGCCTGGATGAAGAAATACCCTCAGAAACTCCCACTCTTCTGGTTCCTGCTCAAGGCTGCACTAATAAAAGTTATTCATACCTACCTGCACCATCTTGGCTGGGAAGTCCAGGTATAGCAGAAGACTGAGTGTCTGGGCTACCCCACCTGGCACCTGGGGAAGGAGGCTATTGACACCAGTATCAGAGATTCAAAGTAACAGAGATGGAAGGGAGGGTAGAATTTATCTGGTGTCTGTTAGGAAAGCACAGCGCAGGGCAGTAGTGAAGAGAGGGGCTTCACAGGCACTGCAACTGACCAAACCACTGCAGTCTCCCAAGTGGGGCAAGCACTGCAGTGGCCTGAATGTTTGTGTCCCACAAAATGCATATATTGAAGCTTTATCCCTACAGTGATGGTGTTAGGAGGTGCAACCTTTAGAAGCGATCAGGTCATGAGTGTGAAATCTTCATGAATGAGATTAGTGCCCCTATTAAAGGGACCCCAGAGATCTTTCTTGCTTTCTTTCCTCCATATGAAGACACAAGAAGAAGATAACAGCCTGCAATCCAGAAGAGGGCCCTCACCAGAACCTGCCATGCTGGCACCCAGACCACACTTCCAGCCTCTGGAACTGTGAGAAATAAGTTTCTGTTGTTTACAAGCCATGCAGTCTACTATAGTTTGTTAGAGCAGTGTGGACGAACTAAGTCAGGTACCCCAGGGTGTTTCATGTGCTATGTCGAGGGGCCAAACATGTGCATTTGTTCAATGTCTCACTTATGGGGGGCCACTTTGTGCTAGGCGCTGTGCAAGATGCTGAGAGTAGACACCTTGGCTCTCATGGATCTGGAGCCTGGCACCTTCACTGCAGTCTGGTGACTGCATGAAATGCCCAGAGTCCCTCTATCTGATATATAAAAAAAAGAACAGAGAAGCCAGACAGTCCACAGCAGGGTGTGGTGACTGATGCCTGTAATCCCAGCACTTTGGGAGGCCAAGGTGGGCAGATCACTTGAGGTCAGGAGTTTGAGACCAGCCTGGCCAACATGGTGACACCCCATCTGTACTAAAAACACAAAAATTAGCTGGGTGTGGTGGTGCACGCCAGGAGGGTGTGCTACTCAGGAGGGTGAGGCAGGAGAATCGCTTGAACCTGGGAGATGGAGGTTGCAGTGAGCCGAGATCATGCCACTGCACTCCAGCCTGGGTGACAGAGCAAGACTCCATCTCAAAAAAAAAAAAAAAGAAAAGAAAAAAAGAAAAGAATAGAGAATAAAGAAGACACAGTTGTTCCTAGAATAACTTCTGTTTATTTTCAGCCAACTGGGAACAAATAAAATCCAGGCCAAATTATTTTTGTCATTTAGCTTCAAAGACAGACAGCACTGCCATACATAACTCCAAAGATGTGTTGTCTTTGTCCCTGTGTGTCACGCTACTAGCAGCATAGAGGGCTTCCCTCACCGCTTATTCTGTTACCTAAAACCAAAGATTCCAGGGCTACAAGTGATCTTTAAAAATCATCTAGTTGGCTGGGCGCGGTGGCTCACGCCTGTAATCCCAGCGCTTTGGGAGGCTGAGATGGGTGGATCACCTGAGTTCAGAAGTTCAAGACCAGCCTGCCCAACATGGCGAAACCCCATCTCTACTAAAAATACAAAAAAGTACCTGGTCGTGATAGCAGGTGCCTATAATCCAAGCTACTTGGGAGGCCAAGGCAGGAGAATCGCGTGAACCTGGGAGGTGGAGGTTGCAGTCAGCCGAGATCACACCACTGCACTTCAGCCTGGGCGATAAGAGCAAAACTCCGTCTCAAAAAAAAAAAAAAAAAAAAAAATCATCTAGTCCTACCCCCTCTCTTTCAAAAGAGAAAGCCAAATCCAAAAAGGTTAAATGAATTGCTAAAAGTTGAATCTCTAGCTAGGAGCTAGAATGCAAGTGCCCAGACCTTGTTGTAGTCCTGATGTTATATTGTCAATGGGATCTCTATGCTAATTTCAGCATTAAAAGCCTCCACACATGCACTGAATGGGTCCATCCACATACAGCAGCTGACTTACACATTTTCACTCAAGAGATCGTTGTTTCCCACTATCCTTTATAACAACTATTCCATGACAACTAAAGAATTGATGATAGATATAAAAGATAGAGTGAAGGTGATGGTTAACTTTTTTTTTTCGAGACAGAGTCTTACTTTGTCACCCAGGCTGGAGTGCAGTGGCACGATCTCAGCTTACTGCAACCTCTGCTTCCCGGGTTCAAGTGATTCTCCTGCCTCAGCCTCCCAAGCAGCTGGGACCACAGGTGTGCACCAACACACCAGGCTAATTTTTTTTATTTTTAGTAGAAATGGGGTTTCACCATGTTGGCCAGGCTGATCTTGAACTCCTGGCCTCATGCAATCTGCCTGCCTCTATCTCCCAAGGTACTGGGATTACAGGCGCGAGCCACTACACCCAGCCTAAATGTGATGGTTAATTTTATGTATCAACTTTACTGGGTCATTGGGTGCCCAGATATTTGGTCAAACGTTATTCTGGGTGTTTATGTGAGAGTGTTTTTTGGCGAGATTAACATTTAAATTGGTAGGCTGAGGAAAGATTACCCTCCCTAATGTGAGTGAGCCTCACCTAATCAGTTGAAGGGCCTGGTCAGAATAAGAAGGCTGATCCTCCCCCAAGTAAAAGAATTCTTTCCGCCTGGCAATCTTCAACATGGAGCTGGCTTTGTTTTTGTTTTGTTTTGTTTTGTTTTGTTTTTAGATGGAGTTTCCCTCTTGTCACCCAGGCTGGAGTGCAATGGCGTGATCTCCACTCACTGCAACCTCTACCTCTGAGGTTCAAGCAATTCTCCTACCTCAGCCTCCTGAGTAGCTGGGATTACAGGCACCCACCACCACGCCTGGCTAATTTTTGTATTTTTAGTAGAGACGGGGTTTTACCATGCTGGCCAGGATGGTCTTGAATTCCTGATCTCAGGTGATCCGCCCGCATTGGCCTCCCAAAGTGCTGGGATTACAGGCATGAGCCACCATGCCTGGCCGACACTGGCTTTTTTTCTGCCTTAAACTCAAACTCAAACTCCTGGATGTTGAGCTTGCTGACCTTTCAACCAGAATTACACCATCAGCTCTCCTGTTCTCAGGACTTTAGGCTTGGGCTGGAACTAAAGCATCGGCTCTCCTTGATGTCTGAAAAATGTCCTCCCATATGACTTCTCCCTCATCTTCTTCATTCACCTCTTCTCTCAGATATCACCTTGGCTGACTGACCCTCCAGATCTTGGAATTTGCCACCCTCCATAATTGCATAGGCCAACTTCTTATAACTAATGTTTCTCTGAAGAATGCTGACTAAAACAGTGGCATACTCATGTGCGGTCTTATGTTCTAATATAGTCTTCCTACTATAGATACAAATTTTTTTTTTAAATGTTCTCTTATGTGCTTCAAAATGCACCTTGATTTTTCGTTTTCTTTCTTTTTTTTTTTTTTTTTTTTTAAGATAGAGTCTCACTCTGTCACCCTGGCTGGAGTGCAGTAGCACACTCACAGCTCACTGCAGCCCTGGCCTCCAAGGCTCAAGCAATCCTCCAACCTCAGCCTCCCAAGTAGCTGGGACCACAGGAATGTGCCACCATGCTCAGCTAGTTTATATATATATTTTTTTGTAGAGATAGAGTCTCCCTATGTTGCCCAGGCTGGTCTTGAACTCCTGGACTCAAACAATCCTCCTGCCTCGGCCTACCAAGGTGCTGGGATGACAGGCGTGAGCCACTGCGCCTAGCCCAAAAGGCACTTTCAAAGTAATTTTATTAGATTTTTCCAGCTGCTAATACAAATCATTTGGTAGCACCACCATAGATCAGACACATTAAAAAACAAAGATTAAGTGTGAAATCCCAAAAGTGATCACTAAAATGAATACTACAATATTCTAGTTGTTTTCTGTTGAATTAGGAGACTGAGTGTCTGAACTGGTAAATTTTATTACTAGATCGTAAGTCCTCTGGGAAAGCAGGTCAGCTTAAGGGTGGCTGGCCAGGGTATGGGAAGAGAAATCAGAGTCCGGTAAAAATAGCAATAATCAGCATTTGTTTGGTGTCTACTGTATGCCAGGCACTTTGCAATTATTCATTCATCCAAACAGATATTATTGAGCACTTTTTATGTTCCTGGCATTGTTCAAGGCTCTGGAGATACAACCATGCAAAAACAGATTTGATTTCCTATTCTCATGGAATTTACAGTTTAGAGAAGGGAGAGAGACAAGTAACAAATGTTATAGAGAAAAATAAAGTAAGGTAGTGGCAGGTAAAATAAGTTGTAATTTTTGTCAGAGTTATCAGGGAAGATATTACCAAAGCCAAGGTGACATTTGAGAGTAGAGCTAGCCAGATGTAGTGGCTCATGCCTGTAATCCCAGTGTTTTGGGAGGCTGAGGCAGGCAGATCGTTTGAGCACAGGAGTTTGAGATCAGCCTGGGTAACACAGTGAGACCTTATCCCTACAAAAAATACAAAAATTAGCTGGGCATGGTGGTGTGCACCTGTAGTCCTAGCTACTCAAGAGGCTGAGGTGGGAGGATCACCTGAGCTCTGGAGGTCGAGGCTGCAGTGAACTGAATTGTGCCAATACACTCTAACCTGCGCAAGAGTGAGACTCTGTCTCAAAAGAGATAGCGAGAGAGAAGAGAGCTGAATGAAGGAGGTGACAAAACAAATTTCATATGGGGGAACATTTTTCAGACATGGAAGCAAGCAAATACAAGGGGCCTACAGCAGATGGATGTTTGTGTGCTCAAAGAACAGTAAGGAAGCTAGGAGGGCTGAAGCAGATTTCAGCAAGGAGACCAGTAGTAGAAGAAGATAAGGTCATAGAAATAGCAATAGACCAGATTATGCAGAGTCGTAAGCATCTTTGAGATAGATAGCAATGTTAACATAAATGAGATAACTGGGATTCAGAGAGGTTTGCAATTTTCCCACCGCAACTCAGTCTGGTGAAACCTGGCTTAGACCTAGGTATATGAGTCTAGAGCTCTTTTTTTCTTTCTTTCTTTTTTTTTTTTTTTTTGTGTGTGTGTGTGAGATGGAGTCTCACTCTGTTGCCTGGCTGGAGTGCAGTGGCGTGAATCTCAGCTCACTGCAACCTCTGCCTCCCAGGTTCAAGCGATTCTCCTGCCTCAGCCTCCCAAGTAGCTGAGACTACAGGCACCCGCCACCACGCCCAGCTAATTTTTGTATTTTTAATAGAGATGTGATCTTAATCTTCCCACTTCATTATGTTATCTTTCTCCAGAAAAAGCTTAAATCCTTTCTGATCATTTTGTATATCTCTAGTATAGTGCTTGCAGTAAATATTTGCGTTTTCTTTTTTACTAGCGAACATCACATATCCTTCCTTTGTGGCGAGAAATCCCCATTGTGTCAGTCTTGGTTCGTCATAGTGAAACCACGTGGTTTCATATTCCTTCTTCCCAGTCTGGGCAGCTAGGGTGAGGGCATGGGATCTGAGTCAACTCGATGCCCCTTTCCTAGACTTTGAAACTTGAGAATGTACTGCAAAGATGCAGGGTCAGGTGGCCACGTGAGTCATCTGGCAACGCTGGTGCTGAGTGTCTAGCAGGACAACAGCAGCAGTGGCACCCTGACTGGAAGTGCCTGTGGTATGACCTTGGATGTATTCCTGGAATCCTCCTCTTTTCTTGGCCTGGTTTCCATCATTACCAACTATTCTGTGACCCAAAAAAGTTGAGGGAGCATCTTCAGCTCCAATTATGTACTCTTGCTGAGAAAAATTGTGTAAGACTTTGGAACGTGGAAAAAAAAGATTACTTTTTTTCTCTAAAAATTTCTTTTCTTTTCTAGAATGTTCTATACAGCATACTCTTCCCATGATATTGCTACCTTTCATCGTATTTTAACTACTTTACAACTCTATAATTTGTAGAAAGCCAAAAATAATACAAATAATGCTTGTCCATACAAATGCAAATTAGTTGTATTGGAATGCAACTGATTATCACCTGTGGATAGGTCAATGTTATACATGCCTTTAAATTCATTTTAGCTTTTTTTTTTTTTTTTTGAGACACCGTCTGGTTCTGTCACCCAGGTTGGAGTGCAGTGGCCTGGTCACAACTCACTGCAGTTTCAACTTCCCCGGCTCAAGTGATCCTCCCTCCTCACCCTACAGGCATGCACTACCATGCCCAGGTAACTTTTTCTATTTTCTGTAGAGACAGGGTGTGACTATGTTGCCTAAGCTGGCTCAAGCAATCCTCCCATCTCTGCCTCCCAAAGTGCTGGGATTACAAGCCACTGCACCCAGCACATTTTAGCATTTTTTATCTTCTTATATATGTGTGTGGTACTTTGAATTCTCCTTTCAACCTGTTGTAAGTTTTTAATGGTTCTCTCAATAGTTAATGATGTAAATAAAATCTATGCCAAGTCACATTTAATTATTCATTTAAACATTCTTTATCTGCTTATATGTATGTATGCAGTACTTTGAATTCTTTCAACCAGTAACATTTTATGGGTTCCCTCAACAATTAATGAGTTAACTAAAATTTGTTACATGTGTTCATTTTATATTTATATTGGATGCATGATATAAACATTCACCTTTTTAAAATATTAGCCTTTTAAATCATTATAAAAAGAAGATACCTGCACTCACATGTTTATTTCAGCACTGGTCACAAGAGCAAAGTCAAGAAATCAATTTAAGTGCCCATCAATGGAAGACTGGATAAAGGAAATGTAGTATATATATATCATGGAATACTATGCAGTCATGAAAAAGAATGAAGTCATGTTCTTTGCAGCAACCTGAATGGAGCTGGAGGTCATTATCCTAAGTGAAATAACTGAGAAACAGAAAATCAAATACCACATGTTCTCATTTATAAGTGGGAACTAAACAGCAGGTACACATGGCCATAAAGATGGAAATAATAGACACTGGGGACTCCAAAGAGGGGGAGAAGGGGAGAAGGATATCAAAAAATAATAATAATAACCTATTGAGTAAAATGTTCACTATTTAGGTGATGGGTACCCTAGAAGCCCAAACCTCACCATTACATAATGTATCCATGTAACAAATCTGCACATGTACCTCCTGAATCTTAAAAAAAAAAAAAAAAAAAAAAAAAAAAGTAAAAACAAATTTTTTAAAAATAGCCTTTAACAATAATGAACAGGAAAAAAAATCATATCATGGTTCTGTCTTTAGCTCAGAGGTCTCCCACCTCACCTCCACCCACCACACACAGCCATGTACTTCATGGAACAGGAGACAGGGGCTCACATTAGTTCTGGCCTTAACCAATTTGCTAATTCACATAGCCTCTAAGGGCTTCAGTTCATTCATCTTCAAAATGAAGAGGATGGCTTCAATACTCTTTACTATTTGTATTAGTCCATTCTTACACTGCTGTAAAGAAATATCTGAGGCTGGGTGTGGTGGCTCATGCCTGTAATCCCAGCACTTTGGGAGGCCGAGGCAGGTGCATCACCTGAGGTCAGGAGTTCGAGACCAGCCTGGCCAGCATGGTAAAACCCCATCTCTACCAAGAATACAAAAATTAACCAGGCATGGTGGCACATGCCTCTAGTCCCAGCTACTGGAGAGGCTGAGGCAGGAGAATTGCTTGAACCTGAGAGGCAGCGGTTGCAGTAAGCTGAGATCATGCCATTGCACTCCAGCCTGGGCAATATGAACAAAACTCCATCTCAGAAAAAAAAAAGAAAGAAAGAAAGAAAATAAAAAGAAACACCTGAAACTGAGTAATTTATTAAAAAAAAAAAAAAAAGAGGTTTAATTGGCTCACAGTTCTGCAGGCTATACAGGTTCTGGGGAGGCCTCAGGAAACTTGCAATCATGGTGGAAGGCAAAGGGGAAGCAGGAAATGTCTTACACAGCCGGAACAGGAGGAAGGCAGGGGAGGTGACACATTCTTTAAAACAACCAGCTCCTAAGAGCACTTACTCACTATCACAAGAGCAGCACCAAAGGGGAAATTTGCCCCCATCATCCAATCACCTCCCGCCAGGCCCCACCTCCAACATTGTGGATTACAATTCAACAAGAGATTTGGGTGGGGACACAGATCCAAACCACATCACTATTCAACTCAGCTCGGCTTCCTTCTGATTTACTATGTTGCCTACCCTATGTCCTTTCCCCACACTATCCCTTGTGAGCTTCTCTTTCCTTTTTCCTGATACTCTTGTGTTACTTCTATTTCACTTTCCAACACACCATGGACTATTTTCCTACTCTTACTTTCTCAACATTTAGCCCCTCTGTATTCAGCTTCCTGTCTCCCCACCTCCCAAAACACACACAATACACACACACACGCACACACACACACACACACACACAAAATACAGACCTCTTTGTGGGAACCAAAAGACTACAAAAAAAAAAAAAAAAAAACTTGTACTTATTATAGGATTACATGGAAAAAACAAGTAATTTCCACTCAGATTTGCCCTCAATCCCTCCAGAGAAACTACCTCAAAACAAAATAAACAAGTGCTTTAGTAATAAGCAAACTAGTAGAACAAACAAACCACTTTGATCTCACTGTTCAGTTTAACCCAGAGGTAGATAATAGCACAAGTAATGTGCTTTCTTTTTATTCCTCCATGATTTCTCTTGCCAGAAGCACATTCAGACCCTCAGTCTTCCACAGAAGGGCACAACCATGCTTACTTTTTGTTTTCCATGGATGCTATGGTTTGAATGTTCCTCCTTCAAAATTTATGTTGAAACTTAACCCCCATCATGGTAGTATTGAGAGATGGGGTTTTTGGGGAGGTAATTAAATAATGAGAGTTCCATCCCTGTAAATAGATTAATGCCTTAAAATATGGCTAAAGGCCCCATTTTGCCTTCTACCTTCTGCCGTGTGAGGACACAGCAAGAAGACCCTCACCAGACACCAGTTGCCAGTACCTTGTTCTTGACTTCCCAAGCTCCAGAACTGTGAGAAATTAATCTCAATTGTTTATGAATTACCCAGTCTGTGGCATTTTGTTATAGCAGCACAAATGGCTACAGAGGACCACTCAGGCTGGTGTGGTAAGACTCAGGGTGTTTTCTTATTTCCTTGTGCTTCCCACAACAAAGCAAGCATCTGCAAAGTCAACCTCCCTTAGGGAATCTGCTGTTACAAAATGCTTTTATGTATTTTTTGTTTACTTAGTTTAGTTAAGAGTTCAGAAGATAACTTTGCTACCCAAAGTAAAGACTCAGTAAAAAAGCCAACTTAGATTCTTCCAAGAGTTGTTACCCACATTGTTGGTCAGTGTGATGTGATTTCTAAGGTTTCTTACAGCTCATAAAATGCCTTGGGGTGTTAGGAGGTTGTAGGAATTGTGTCACACGAAGAAGGCAAGAGGAACTTCCAGGCCAAAGCAATGCATGTGCAAAGCATGGACTCTTCAAAGGGCCCCAGGGTTCTGGGAATGGGGATTAAGTAGTTCAATGTGGCAGCAGCAAAGGGACTATGTAGGATGGAGGACAGGAGGAAGACAAACGCTTAGGAGGAGACAAGTCTTTAAAGATAAGAGAAAGCTAGACTGCAAGGGCCAATCTAATCTACCCCTGCACTGTCAGGGAGCTCACAAAAGGAGGCTTCTGTCCAATCTGCTGCTTTATAATTTAACAAAACATTGAGATGTGACTATTTCTCCTTTGAACTACCCATTTAAACTAATAGCAGACAAATACTAAGAAGTCATTTGACCCTAATTGCTGAAAAGTACAATTATAGAAAATGAATGTGTGGTTGGGACCTTTTATTTGTCTTTCTCCGGGAAAATACGTGGGAGTGAGAATCTTTTCTTCCCCATATTCCAGTTCCTCCCAGCATCTAGAAGTCATTGAGCAATCATCATTAGAAATAAACATGCATAATTGCAATAACCTTTAAATATTTCACAGTGTATTATTAACTCAAGAATTTGGGTTTTAGAACATGATCATTCCCCATCAAAGAATTTCAAATTTGTATTTACTTTGATCAGTTTTGGCCTCTTGTGGTACTTATGGACAGGTGATGTCTTAGTCACCTTGGTAGATGGCTATTAATGGGCTCTCTGCAGGGCATGCCTCCCCATGCCTGGTGAACTTCTGATGAGTGGAACCTTACAGGAGGGATTGCCATTCTGATAAACCCACATGTTTGCCCCAATCTGAGATCTCTTGGTCCAAAGCAGGACAGGGCCTGAACAAGGCAGCAGGTTTGCCTTTGGCCCTCTCCCAGCTCATGTACACTTTCATTTTGTTCTGTCCTTCCCCACTGAGATGCACCAGGTGTCTTAGTCAGCTCCGGCTGCCATAATAAAACATCATATGTTGGGTAATGTAAACAATAGGAATTTATTTCTCACAGTTCTGGAGGCTAGAAAGTCCAAGATCGAGGGACAAGTAAAGTTGGTGTCTGGTGAGGGGTCTCTGTCCTTGGGTTGCAAATGGCCACCATCTCACTGTGCCCTTATATGGTCTTTCCTTTGTGCTCAAGTGGAATAATAAAAAAAAGTCTTCTTCTTAATAGGGCCCTACCTTCATGACCTACTCTAACCCTAATTGCCTCCTAAAGTCCCTATCTTCAAATACTATCACATTGGCAGGTAAGGCTTCAACAAATGAATTCTGAGGGGACACAAACATTCATTTCATAACATTCTGCCATGGACCACAAAAATTTATATCCTTCTAGTGTGTAAAATACATTCATTCTACCCTAATTGCCCCAAAAGCCTTAACTCATTCCAGCATCAAGTCTAAAGTCCAAAGATAAGGTCTCACCCATATCTGACATATCTGACTTAAATGGTATTTAGTTTCACCACACAAGCTATTTTCTTCCTAAATACAATGGTGGGACAGGCATAGGATAGATATTTTCCTTCCAAAAGGGAGAAGCCAGAAGATGGAAGACATGTCCCAAGAAAATCTAAAACCTAGCAAGGTGAATTCCATCAAATTTTAGGGCTCAAGAATAATTCTCTTTGGTCCCATGCTCTGCCTTCTGTGCCCAGTAGGGTAGCACTCCCACCTTCAGGACCCACTGAAGAAGTAATGCACCCAAGGCCAGGCACAGTGTCTCCAGTCTGTAATCCTAGCACTTTGGGAGGCTGAGGCAGGCAGATCATTTGGGCCCAGGAGTTCAAGACCAATCTAGGCAGCATGGTGAAACCCCATCTCTACAAAGAACAAAACAAAATAAAAACAAAAAGTAGCCAGGCATGGTGGTGCACACCTGCAGTCCCAGCTACTCTAGAGGCTGAGATGGGAGGATGGCTTAAGCCCAGGAGACAGAGGTGCAGTGAGCCAAGATTGCACACCAGCTTAGGTGACAGAACCACAGAACCAAACCCTGTCTCAAAAAAAAAAAAAAGTAATGCACCTGAGACTCTGAGTGACCCTGCCCCCAAGGTGACACTTTGTGGGCCCACTCCTAAGACACTGAGTAGGGCTTTTCTCACCTTCTAAAACAAGAGGGGTGGCCACACTCTTTGAAATCAAAGAGGAGATAGCCTTATCCCCTGGGTCTGTTGTGGGAGTGACAGCCCTAATGATCTCTGAGTCACATTTGAAGTCATTCTTCCTTTTCCTTGAAGAATAGCATGCATTCACAGCCAAATAACTTTACAGTCCTGTTTCACAGAATCCAAGAATTCTGACAGCCTTCCTTCATTTTGTTCCATCTCCACCCTCTTCAGTTCAAACTGGCAGTGTTTCTGCTCATATCATCCCATAAACTCTTTCTCAAACCATAATCCAGCCATACCCTTGGCATACTCTTTAGAACATGCTTTCTCAGTTTTCTGCAATATGAATAGGCTGATTGTTTTCCAAACCTTAAAGCTCTGGTTCGTTTTTGTTTAACAATTTCTTCTTCATTCATCTTTCTCCTCTCACATTTGACAGAGTCTCACTCTGTAGCCCAGGCTGGAGTGCAGTGGCATGATCTCAGCTCACTGTAACCTCCACCTCCTGGGTTCAAGTGATTCTGCTGCCTCAGCTTCCCAAGTAGCTAGGATTACAAGCATGCACCACCACACCTGGCTAATTTTCATATTTTTAGTAGAGACAGGATTTTGCCATGTTGGTCAGATTGGTCTTGAACTCCTGACCTCAAGTGACCCACCTGCCTGTGCCTCCCAAAGTGTTGGAATTACAGGTGTGAGCCACTGTGCCTAGCCCACACATTTTTCTATAAGCACTCAGGAGGAATGAAGATGCTACTTCAACACTGTGCTTAGGAATTTCCTCTGCTAAATATGCAATTTCATTGCTCACAAGTTCTACTTTCCACAAAACACCTGAACACCATTCAGCCAAGTTCTTTGCCACTTTATAACAAGAATTTCCTTCCTTCCAGTTTCCAATAACATCATTTCCATCTAAGACCTCATCGAAATCTCTTTTTATATTCATATTTCAAGCATGCACCTGAAAACTCTTTCAGCCTCTGCCCATTACTCAGCTCCAAAGCCATTTCCACATTTTTAGATATCTTTTACAGCCGCACTTCACTTCTTGGTACCAAAACCTGTGTTAGTTTGGGTTCTCCAGAGAAACAAAGCCAATAGGCGATAGATAGAAATACATATATCCTTAGTTAGAAATGCATGCATAGATACAGATAGATAAAAATATAAAGATATTTATTATAAGGAATTGACTCATGAAATTATGAAGGCTAAGAAGTCCCAAGATCTGCAGTCAGCAAGTTGGAGACCCAGGAGAACTGATAGTATAGTTCCATCCAAGTTCAAAGGCCTGAGAACCAGGAGAGACAATAGCGTAAGTTCCAGTCTGATCAACAGCAGAAGACCAATGTCTTTGAACAACAGTTAAAAAACATTTGATCCAGAAACATCCTCATAGACACACTCAGAAGTAATGTTTAACAAAATATCTAGGCACTGGGCACCCCGTGGCCCAGTCAAGTTAACACATAAAATTCACCATTACACTAGGTCAGTCTACCCCAGCCTGCCTTCTTGTCCTTTCCTCACATGCGCTACACTGGCTTTGCTCATTCATCCATTTTCACCAATAACCAATTTTTTTGTTTTGCCCAATAATCAGGGACTAACTAGGAGACCCCTTAATTGCCCTAAAAATTACTACTAAGATATTGATGAGTGCAAATGACTTAACAATTACTTTCTGTAAAATGCAAATTTTCCTATTTGTATTTCACCTGTGCTTTACCTAAGGAAGAAAAAAGTTGTGGTAAAATACATATAACATAAACTTACCATTTTAATAACTGTTAATTACCTTCACAATATTCTACAAACATCACCATTATCTAGTTACAGAACGTTTTTTATCACCCCAAAGGAAACCCTGTAAGCAGTCACTCTCCCTTTTCCTTCCCCTCAGCCCCTGGCAACCATGAATCTGCTTTTTGTCTCTATAGATTTGCCTATTTTGGAGAGTTCACATAAATATGTGACGTTTTGTGTCTGACTTCCTTCACTTAGTGAAGAATTTTAGCCTCCTTAGCTAGGAAGGTGAAAAATGGAAAGAATAATATATTTTGTGATATAAACCTTTGGGGGTTATCTCTAAAACCTCACCAACTTTCTACATCATTGTTTTACCAAGATTTGGGAAACTCATCTGTTATTCATCCGCCCAGACATTCTGCTGTGTATCATTAACTCTTTCTGTGGAGATCCGAGGCAGCCTGAACACAGGCTGGCATTGGGCCAGGATGGAGAAGGTGTGGACACATCAGGAGGCTCATTCCACCCCATCAGGAGTCCTTCCTTCCCTGAAAGTGACCTGGCAGGACCATGCAGGTCATAAGGTCATATAGCCCAGAGGGGCACAAGGATGCTGATACCAGACACTTCAGGCCTTAATAAAAATAAAAGCAAGCACATCTCTGGCAGCAGAGTAAATTATTCATGGGGTTTATTTTAAAAGAGAGAAAGCTTTGTTGGAAAAAAAAAGAAATAGACACCACGTTAATTCCAAAAATCATTTCCAGATGAAAATGTCTAATCAAATGGGAAATAGTGCAATCGTGGTTTGCACAGCACAGCTACCGAGTTTTGCAAAAGGGTCCCAGGTTTGTTCAGATACTGGTTTCCACAATATGGGTAATCTGAAAGGATGCATAGCTTTACTGGGAATGTAGCACATGGATGGATGGTCAGAGACTACAAGTCTACTGAAGTTTTGTGGGAAATTAGCAGTTTGGCAGCCCCTGAGTCTGGAGGGTCTGAGACTGGGATGCCAGAAAAGCTCCAGGTCTGTAACAGCCTCTATAAAACCATGAAGCCCTTGGAGGCCCGGTTCAAGGGTTTCAGTCTCTGTCACAGATTTCATTTGCTCAGGACTCTCACAGTTTTTATGTGGTTTAACGAAGTACCTAAGCAGAGGCTTTCTTTTTTCTTTTTGGCTCTGCCTTTTTCACCAATCTCCCTTTTTATTAATAACATAAATATATTACAAATATTTTTACCTTTTATTTCTATCTTGTTACTGTTTATGTATTTGCTAAGATCAAAGTCTGGATTCATCCTCTAACAAGTTCATGTTGTTTTCCTGCTTCTGTTTCAAAATATGGACCCCGCAGCCTTCATAATTGTATTCCATGATGACTGGCTTAAATTTAATCACATACACAAGCACTGCATTAACTCGCTAAACAAATCCATGTGAGGATAAAAGGAACATCACAGGCCTGATCTGCGCACAAAGGCCTTTGTATTTTTCTCCTTTTGTTTTCAGAAGTTTCTGGAGCCTGTAACTGAACACAGCAGACTCTAGTTAAAAATTCACAATGATTCTTTTTTAAATAATAGCATTTGTCTTTTGATGAGTTATCTCAGCTCAAAAGGATCCCTATTTCACTTTATAAATAGTTACCGTCAAAAGACATGACCATAAGACAATGACACTGGGTTTGAACAAATGTACTTGAATTTATCTATGCAAATGAATGATGTCCCCATCAAAGTAGGCAGCAACATTCCAACGATTTTCAAAACAGTTTTGGAACTCCAGTTAGGAACTTCCTTCCTTCACACACTGAGGGAATTGCTTTGAATGTCTCGGTAGTTTTAAAAAAAAATTTTTTTTCATCAGGATAAGTTTCATTTTTGGAAACAACCAAGCCATTTAATAAGGCAGATGGTAACTGACTGGATAGATGTGCTGTAGCCTACAATATAATGAGACGAGCTTTTGCTTTGTTTGATTCCTTAACTAGTTCTAAAGGTAATTCCAAAAACAGTTCCTAAAACGTTTAGTGCAATAGCAGTACAGTTGAAAGAAGTGTCTAGACTCCCAAAGCAACTTCTCTGAAAAGGATGACATTCATTTATAGAGATGTATTTCTTAGAGAAAAACAGGCCACCCTCGCCTTGCTTGATTTTCACAAAAACTCTATGTTATTGGTGGCTAGCTAAGGGAAGTTGACTATTTTCAGCTTCCTACAGTATCAAATTTTATTTAACAATTCATTTTTGGAGTGAATAGAAGTGTAAAACCTGAAATACCTTCATAGAACTATGCCTTAGTGACCTATTCCAAAACAGACTTAAAACATTCTCAGGGGTATATAATCAGGAAATCAATGTATGTTCTATGCCCAACTGATAAACATAAATATACATATGAATATATACTATACATAAATTAAGATAAACAATAAATTAAACATAAATGTAGTGATAAACAAATATACATATGAATATTAATTAAATATACAAAATATTTAAATACTAACTCTACCCACCTGAATTTATACTTTTAATTTCAGAGTCTTGATTCCAATGCTAATTTCATTAAGCATATCTATAACTTGGTTACGAGAATGGTATATGCTGAACGGTAAGTGCTGTACAAATTAACTTAAGTTTTGCATTACATTCTCGTAGAGGTATTTAATAGGGGTAAACTTGTGCTTTGTGTGTGTGTGTGTTCCTGTTAATGAAGAAAGGAGGAAGGAAATTTTCACACATTGGATACCTATTGTATGCCAAGGGCTGAACATGTTACTATTTTAATGCTCTCAACATCTCGGAGCTAAATATTTTAATCCCCACATGCAGAAAAAAAAAAAAAAAAAAAGAGGCTACAGAATGTAAACAGCAGAAATGCTGGCATACCATTGGCAAGTGGAGAAAATGCATTTAGAATTAGCTGATCATGGGTGGAGAAAAAAGCCAAAGGCCACACCCATGTGTTTGGAAAATGAAAGGAAAGTCTCTTCCCAGAGAGAATCTTTTTCTCCCCAACTAACCTGATGCTATCATTTCCCCTAATTTTTCATTAACCTCAATAATTCTTTGCAATATTTTTCTAAAAATGAAACAGGACTATTATCTCCCAATGTGGGAAAATAAAATGTTCTATGAATTTTTATCTTGTTATTTATACAAGTCTTTGGAAACCAGTTAAGTGCTTGAACCAGTTAAGTATTTGGGTGGGACATTTAAAAATAAATCAAGTTAAATAAAGAACTGTTAAAGTTCATAGAACAAAGAAAAAGTTATAATCCTCAGCTAAAAGATACTAGGAGACATAACCATCTATGGGGGTTAAAGATTTAAATTTAAAAAAAATAAAGAGAAGCTCCTTCGATTAAATGCAGGAGGAAATTGAGAATCAACATCAGGACAGCTCATTTGACCTTAGACACATATTTCACTGGTGACTTTCTGGTTTTCAAAAGTGTTTCTGATTTTTTTAACTTGTTAGTGGCTCCAATTTGCCAGTATATCTCCCAGTTCCCCCGTATTCTGCTCAGTAAATCTTGTTCATTTTCAGCTTTTATTTTCTTGTTCAGTCCCTAATAACTGACAATTTGTAAGGAAGCAAACTAAAACACTTGGATTAAATAATGCATTTTGTTCATTATGCTGATGTGTAACAGTTCACTTTCAAAACAAATGTAAGCTTCATAACTTACTGATATTTAGTGATTTTTACCTTATTTCTGTGAGGATTTCATTCTCATGGCCTTCTGTCTTTGCCATTGACAAAACTGTTAATACCACCCAAATCCTAAAAGGGGTTAAACTTCAAGTGACTGATGTTCTGAAAGTGACATGATCAAAAAATAGTCTCATCCAGAAATTTAGATTTGTGACTTAAGTTATCAGAAGGGTTTCCAAAACTCCAAATGGCCTGCATTAATTCTGGCTTTTTCGGTTTTCTGTTAGTCTGCCTCTGTTTTTATACTAAAAGGGTATACAGCAATGTGTGTGCATTGCTCATCTTGAGTTGACTTCCTATGAAGTAGAGCTGAGTACAGAAATGTCTTTCACTTCAAAGGGCATACTGTGGGGTGCAAAGAAGGAAAGGCTTGGGTCCTTCCAGCCAAACATTGCCCTCTGGCACTCATGCTCAATTCCCCAGGGATACGAGAGGGCAATCTCTGGCTCTTGTAGCTCTAGGTAACATTTCCCACAACCCCTGACTCATAAATATTGACATTTGGGAAAAATAAGACCAAAAAAGAAAAAAGGGCTTTTTCAAAAAAAAAAAAACAACTGTTTTTAAGTTGAAGTGTTTATGTATTTTCTAAAGCCTGGTTTATATCAAAGCTATCACTACAATTTTTAAATAAAATATACCTTATCTTGGGATTTTAAAAAAATAGTATTATCCATCAACTACTAGAGAATATAGGAAAGAAAACTTTCAGCAAGGTTTTTATTTATTTGTTTTATATTTTTCCATCTGGAAAATAACAGGACTGAGTTGAAAGCAATTTTTTCTAAAAGTAGCAATAGCAACATTCTCAGATAAAATCTTTTTCGCTGAATATCAACGTTTAAATTATAGTGAATTTGAAATTATTTATTTTCAGCAAATCTTTTCTTTTTCCTTTAAAATATTTGTTTCCACCTCTCTTTGCTTCAAAAAAGCAGAAATGATGTGACAACTAAGACCTTCGAGAATTCCTTAGACCCCAGCCTGTTTTCATTGTGGAACTACAGCGCGACCTGGTGGCAGTTGCTGTTTTTAGCATGGTTTATGAATAAATGGTCAAAATTTCAAAACCAAAATGAAGGAAAGCCTTGTGTTTAGACTTTTAGGAAACATGGTATCAGGAGAGAAAACAGTGGGATGGCTCTGTTAGAATCATAATTACAGATTTTACATAATTACAAAAAGTTTAAAAACTTTTTTTAAGTTTTTAAAATATACCTTTTTTTTTTTCTTAGGGTCTCGCTCTGTTGCCCAGGCTGGAGCGCAGTGGCATGATATTAGCTCACACCACAACCTCTGCTTTCTGGCTCAAGTCATCCTCCAGCCTCAGCTCCCGAGTAGCTGGGACCACAGGCACAAGCCACCACACCCACTTCCTTTTTATTTTTTTCTTTTATATTTTTTTGTAGAGATGGGATTTCGCCATGTTGCCCAGGCTGGTCTCCAACTTCTGAGCTCAAAGCTATCCGCTCACGTTGGCCTCCCAAAGAGCTAGGATTACAGGCGTGAGCCACCGCACCTGGTCAAATATACCTTTTAAGAATAAATAATCTAGTAAGGTTATTGATGAGTCATTATATCACCTGATACAATTTTTAACATTCATATATTTTCAGGAATATGAATTTTCAGTCACATTTCCCCTTTTTAATTACTTTTACAGTTCTCTAAACAATGTTTCAAAAGCATTTAAAAGAAAAATATTTCATCAGTGATACAAGAGAAGACTGTTTTACATGCTTTTCTTTCACAACTAGCAGCACATTGATGCAAGAGTCTATAGACAAAATGGTGATTCATAGTAACTATAATCTTCTATGTGTTTATTGTACTTTATACCCATCTTCATATCTAATCCTCTCAACCACCCTATTAAATTCAGAATCAGTATCTCCATTCGACAGATTAGAAAACTGAGGCTTCAGGATATGACATAACTTGTTCAAGGTCACTCTGCTGGTGAGTGACAGAATGAACTGAACCCTGGGCCTACCTGCTCCAATGCCCAAGCATAGGGTCAGGCTGGTGATAGGCCCTTTGTAAAGGTTTGCTGATTTAATGAGCAAATGCACCTACTGTGAGAATATTAAAGGTAAGCCTGGACTAGATCCAAAGTCTTCTGACTTGATAACCAGTAAATCTTCCAGTAAAGTTTAGACGTATTTTGAACTTTCTCTTGTTTCTGCCTGCAATTGCGCTCGCCTGAGCCTGCTAAGTCCCCACTATTTTCTACAAAAGAACAAAGAAAAAATACCAGGAGAGAGTCACCCAGAGCCTGAGCCCCAGGCTGTTTTACCCACGAGGCTCCAGTAGGGGATCTTTTCCCCTTTTGTGCCATAGATCCCTTTGGAAGCCTAATGAAGCTCCTGGAACCTTTTAAAAAATAATCTTTTAAAATACCCCACAAAGAATTTTAAAATGAAATTTTCAAAAAACTTAAAAACTCAGCTGGGTGCAGTGGCTCACGCCCATAATCCCAGCACTCTGGAAGGCTGAGGCGGGTGGATCACCTGAGGTCAGGAATTCCAGACCAGCCTGGCCAACGTGGTGAAACCCCATCTCTACTAAACACACACACACACACACACACACACACACACACACACACACACACAAAATTAGCTGGGCGTGGTGGCACACACCTGTGATCCCAGCTACTTGGGAGGCTGAGGCAGGAGAATCTCTTGAGCCCAGGAGGCGGGGGTTGTGGTGAGCTGAGATTGCACCACTGCAGTCCAGCCTGGGTAACAGAGCAAGACTCATCTCAAAAAAAAAAAAAAAAAGAAACTTTAAAATACTAATTTGTAAATATATGCTTATTTGTTAATGCATTTAATAACAAGATTTAATAACAACATAACAACTATATATTCAAAGTAGCAATGAGTATAAATTATGTTTTGGGATATCCAAAATCCCTGTAATGTGACATGAATATATCTATCGTTTCTATTGGTGAGAGAGATATTGTTAATATTAATGTGATGTATGGCCTATATTCTTAAATAAATAAAATTACAAATTTCAGTTTGAAGTTAATGAAAACAGATTTTTTTTCATCCAAGTTCATGGATCTTCTTACTCTCCTGAATTAAGAAATCAAAGCTAAACTTAAATGAGTCACACACAGCTAAACAATTTTAAAATTCATAAATGCTATCAAAAAATGCTTAAGCAATATATATATGTTTCCCTTGATTAGTGTGAGATATTAACTTTCATATGAATATTATGAATAATGTGAATATTCACTTTAATATGAATAATATGAAGCAAGACTCCAAAAATAAGCATAGATCTAGGATCCCGGGAGGTGTTAAAACAACCTTGCCTGAGTCTCATGACAGTAATCAACAAATAATAGTATTATTTGCCCATAATAATAATTCAGTTTGTATGCATCTCACAAAGGACTAATATCCAGAATCTATAAGGAACTCAAACAAATCAGCAAGGAAAAAAAAAAACAAATAATCCTATCAAAAAGTGGGCTAAGGACATGAACAGACAATTCTCAAAGAAAGATATACAAATGGCCAACAAACAGGTGAAAAAAAAGTTCAATATCGCTAATTATCAGGGAAATGCAAATCAAAACAACAATGGAATACCACCTTACTCCTGAAAGATTGGCCATAATTAAAAAATCAAAAAAGAACAGATGTTGGTGTGGATGTGGTGAAAAGAGTGCACTTTTACACTAGTGGTGGGAATGTAAACTAGTCCAACCACTATGGAAAACAGTGTGGAGATTCCTTAAAGAACTAAAAGTAGAACTACCATTTGATCCAGCAATCCCACTATTGGGTTTCTACCCAGAGGAAAAGAAGTCAATATAAGAAAAAGACACTTGCACACACGTCTCTAACAGCACAGTTCACAATTGCAAAAATATGAAACCAGCCTAAATGTCCATCAGGCAACAAGTGGGTAAGGAAAATGTGGGATATACATATATTATGGAATACTACCCAGCCTCAGAAAGGAAAAAAATAATGGCATTCACAGCAACCTGGATGGAGTTGGAGACCATTATTCTAAATGAAGTAACTCAGGAATGGAAAAACAAACAGGAATGGAAAACTAAGCAATGAGGACACAAAGGCATGAGAATGATATAATGGACTTTGGAGACTCAGGGGGAAGGTTGGGAGGGAGCCAATGGATAAAAGCGTATACATGGGGTACAGTGTACATTGCTCAGGTGACAGGTGCACCAAAACCTCAGAAATAACCACTTAAAAAATTTTCCATGCAACCAAACACTACCTGTTCCCCCAAAACTATTGAAATATAATATAAATAAAAGAATAAAAAGTAATAATAATTCATTTTGACATGACAAATATTAATTGAGCAGCTACTATGCTAGACACACTATTGATGTTTTAAAAAGTAAGTTTTAAAAGTGAATAATTCTGTGTAATTTGTTTGTGCAGCATTTATCATTTTCAAAGCAGTTCTACACACATCTTTCATTCAAATCTAATTACAACTTCAAGGGGCAAGGCAGGGTCTGGAGACTTATTCATTAATTCTGCATTCCCACAAGAAATCCCACTCTAGACCCATGATAAATACTCAATAAAAGTAGACACTTTACTCCACCCTTATCCCCCAAGCAAGCCCCTCAATTAGGGCTGCCAGGTAGAATACAGAATGTTCAGTTCAATTTCAATTTCAGATAAACAATTTTTTACTCTAAGTATATCCCATGAAAATGATTTTTAAATATCTATAATATGGGACACACACATTTTTTTAAGTATTTGTTGTTAACCTGGATTTCAAATTTAACTGGGCATTCTGTGTTTTTGCTGGCTGAATTTGGCAACTCTTTCCTGAATTTTTCTGCCCAGGAGCTCTCTCTGCTGCAGGAACTCAACAATCAGGAGGAAAAGTCCGGAAGGATAGGGCTGTCAGCACCCCTGTGAGCAGCCACAGCGGATGGAGTTTGGTGGTAAAGGCACTCACTTCCTGTCTCTCTGGTGATGATTTTGAGCATGTTCTACAAAGTCTTTCAGATGGTCCCAGTAGGTTGGAGCCCAGTTGCGCTCAGTGGTAACCTACCCATTAATGTACCCTGTGTTGGTTTCCTTTCCTTCCCTACCTCACCTCCCCACTCCCCTTTCTAT
Source organism: Macaca fascicularis (assembly GCF_037993035.2). Lineage (NCBI taxonomy): Eukaryota > Metazoa > Chordata > Mammalia > Primates > Cercopithecidae > Macaca > Macaca fascicularis. The sequence goes on from NC_088379.1 coordinate 152,487,623, forward strand.
GATTCTTAGAGTCACCTCCCAAATAAACCTTCACATTTACATTCTTGTCTCATGGTCTGCTTCTGAGGGAACTCAAACTAAAACAAAATGCTGATTGAATTAAATCCTCAGTTGCAGATGAGAGGTTCAGGGAGCATGCCAGATGCTGAAGGCACCAAGATGGATAGTGATGGGCCTTCTTATTCAGCCCTTACTCAGCACTGCCTCTGGCTACCAAGCATTGTGCTCCTATCATATACCAGCCCCTGGGAGTCTCCATTTACATGTATCTTGGCTAACCCTTTCCACCGTCCTGCCTGGTAGCTATCATTATGCTCAAACTGCAAGTGGGGAAATTCATGCTCAGAGGGTTTTCCAAAGTCACACAGTAATAGAAATGCCATCTTTGGACGGGGAGCAGTGCGTCACACCTGAAGTTTCAACACTTTGGGAGGCCAAAGCAGGCAGATTGCTCGAGCTTGGGAGTTTGAGACCAGCCTAGGCAACATGGCAAAATCCCATCCCTACAAAAAATACAAAAATTAGCTGGGTGTGGTGACGTGCCTGTAGTCCCAGCTATTCAGGAGGCAGGATTGCTTGAGCCCAGGAGTTCAAGGCTTCAGTGAGCTGTGATCAAACCACTGAACTCCAGCCTGGGTGACAGAGTGAGACTCTGTCTCAAGAAAAAAAAAGAAGTGCCATCCTCCTGCAACACACCACCTCCCTGTGAACCACAGACAATAATACAACAGGCTTTAGGACACGACTCTCTTGAAGTACTGAAAAGAGAGTTGAGAACACACAACAGTTATACATGAAAAATAACTAGTGACACAAGAGAGTAAGGGAAATGTGTGACAGGCAGTTCAGAGAAGAAGTCCTATGGGGTTCAGAAGAGAGACAAGGGTCAACTGGGAATATTACAGAAATCTTCTCGCGGGCGGCTGGACTTAGGCTGAGCCATAGTGAATGGATTAGATTCAAATGGGAGACTCAGGGAGGGAAGAGAGTTGTGAGTGAGAAGGATGAATAGGCACCGTGCAGAAGCAGCACTGGGCATGTTTGCTGTGACCGTAAGCAGAAAGATGGCCTGAGGACAGGATAGAGGGGACCAGGCCATATTATAGAGGCCTGGGGACGCCAAGGGCATTGTTTGAATATGTGTCCCCTCCAAAACTCATATTGAAATGTAATCCAATGTGGCAGGATTGAGAGGTGGGGCCTGTGGGAGGTGATTACATCATGAGGGCTCCATCCTTATGAAGGAATTAATCCATTCATGGATTAAGGGGTTAATGGATTAATGGGTTATCACGAGAGCGGACTCCTGACTTTATAAGAAGAGAAAGACCTGAGCTAGCACATTCATCCCCTTGCCAAGTGATGCCCTGCACCACCTTGAGACTGCAGAGAGTCTTCATTAGCAAGAAGGCCCTTAACAGATGTAGTCCCCTGACCCTGAACTCCTGAGCTTCTATAACTGTAAGAAATAAATTCTTTTTCTTCATAAATTACTCAGTTTCAGTTATTCTGTTGTAAACATAAGAAAATTGATTAAGACACCAGGTAAAAAGTACGGAGTTCATCTGAATACATATATGGAGCAAATGCAGGCTGTGAAAGTAGAAAATTGACATAATCAAAATAAGATTTTATCAGATTCATCTGGCAGTACAGGGCAGGATTACTTGAAGTGAAGAGACTAGTTAGTAGACTCCTGACAGGCTGTGTCTATGGTAATAAAGATCTCACCCAGAATAATGACCAGGAAGGTGTAAACTACATTACAAAGCAGGAGTTGTCAAATCTGATGGGTCAGAGAGGAGAAAGAATAAAGAAAGCTCCTTTACTGTGCTTGGATAATGGGGAAAATGGAAACATTAACAAGAAACTAGAAAGTTGTACATAAGAAACTGACTAAAATAACTCTTAAGATACCATAATTTCTCTAAAAATTATACATTGGGAAGATTTTTTCTGAATGATATGGAATTATGGATATGTTCCCCCTTGGTGGACAAAAGTAACTCAAACCTTTGGGTGAGGCGCTATCTCTTCTCCTCTCTCCCCAGCCCTCTCCATGACCTTATAGAACCAAAGCCAATGGTTATTGAGTGTAGAAGATATCTGCTGTTTCTGCCTGCTCAACATCCCCTCCCCCGCACCTGGAAACACCATTTGTATTTCTTGTAGAGATTGCATTCCATGCAGCACAGGTGCGGTTGGACCCATTCCACCTTGCCCCCATCAATGTCCTCCCACCCTTAGTCCAGCTACAAAAAAGGGCACATAGCCTGGACCTGGCCAATTTGTTCACCCCATGCCATGTGCATAGCACAGTGATTCAGAAAAAGGAATGTGGCTGGAGCCAAGCCAATCACTATCCATGAAATTATTCTAGAGAAATAACAGGCAGCACTTCTTTCTGCTACAATTAAAGTCCATATTAGGATGTAGGAGTTCAAAATTAACACTGAAAGATTAAAGGATGAGATGCAGACTAGGAAAGGGCCTGGCTAAACCTGGAGAAGAGAAATTCTCTCAGGCCTGTCTCTCTGTAGACCAGTCTGTTCCACTGCAGGAAACCTAACTGCTGACAACCCCCAATTTGTCGTGGGTGTCAGGGAAATCTGAGAAAACAAGCGTATCCAACCACACTATGAACCCCTAGACCCAGCCACATCTGAAGTTAGCTGAGCTTCTGAACTTTCCAACTACGTCAACAAATTTTTTTCTTAAAGAAAATAAAATAAAACTTTGATCACTTGCTACCAGAAAAGTTTAAGTAGCTAGCTTTACTAGCTTGTTATCAAAATGTGTTCTGCATGTGCCAACAGCTCAATCTTAAAAATCACATTACTGAAGTTCTTCCTTCCTTGACCACCCCAAGTGTGTTACTCCTCCCCTCTCTCTGCCTTCCATGCCTAGTTTCTTTGCAGTTACCTTGAATAACTTGTAAAATGTTGCTCTAGTTGCACACCCTCCTGTGTGAGGCCACTAACAAAGGAAGATCTCCAAAACATCTTCCAGAAAAGGAAAGCAACAAATGGCCAAGCCCAGACGACAATCACAGTCCCAGCTAATATCTTTATTGCATCCTAGTAAATACCTGAGCAGAGAAGCCAGCCATGCCATGCCCCAACATCTGACCTACAGAAACTGTTAGATAATAAATATGGGTTATTTTAATCCATTAAGTTTCTGGTAATTTGTGACTTAGCAATAGAAAACTTATAGAGGACAGATGCAACAACTTATCCTTCACCTCAGAAGGGATATTTCCACATGCCCAAAATGAGTAGGCTCTTAGAAAATTGGAATGGAGACATATTGGCAGATTCCAATGAAGTTGGGGACCTGAACCTCTAAATTTGATTGAGCCTTCTTTGTCAAGAGAAGCAGCTCTTCCAAGTGTGTTTAAGGAAGTTAGTATACCTTGGTCTGAAGAACTTTCCTGGAATAGTGCAGAGGAAGGTATCAAAGCCTTAGGAAGATTGGACTTGGAGCTCCATCCTCAGACACAAAGACAAAAGCCTTTGAAGAGACTATTGAACCAGCTATTCCAATCACATCAGGTTAAATATCTGTTAAAATAAAATAAAATAAAAAACAGTGTGAGTGTGAGTGTGTGTGTGTGTGTGCACACGTGCATGCACATGCACACATTTCCTGGCGATTCTGCTCCTCTGGCTCAATCTATAGTGATAAAGTTGAGGTCATGGTCACTAATCCAAGTTTAAGGTGCATCCTCCTTATCCCAAGGCTTGATGTTCTCATAATGTACCTTCCTTAAAGTGTCATTTTCTACCTGCCTGGGAAAGGCAGAAGTCACACCTATCTTTCTCAATTGGGTTCAAGAATTTCAGGCCATAATAGGCAATTTTAATAAAATCACCATGAGTTATCATCTGTCTGTCCTTTATATATATAAAGAATGTTGGCCAGGCGCAGTGGCTCATGTCTGTAATCCCAGCACTTTGGGAGGCCAGGGTGGGTGGATCACGAAGTCAGGAGTTCAAGACCAGCCTGGCCAAGATGGTGAAACCCCGTCTCTACTAAAAATACAAAAATTAGCCGGGCATGGTGGCGGGCACCTGTAATCCCAGCTACTCGGGAGGTTGAGGCAGAGAATTGCTTGAACCCAGGAGGCGGAGGTTGCAGTGAGCCAAGATTGCACCACTGCACTCCAGCCTGGGAAACAGAGTGAGACTCTATCTCAAAAAAAAAAAAAAAAAAAAAGTTGCAAGAAAATCTAAAATTTGTCTCCTTTAAAAACATTGCATAAAGCCAAGTGCAGTGGCATGCACCTGTAGTCCCAGCTACTTTGGAGGCTGAGGTGGGAGGATCTCATGAGCCCAGAAGTTCAAGGCCAGCCTGAGAAACATAGCAAGCCCTGTCTCAAAAAGATTATCATTATTATTATTACATATTTTCTCAAAGTATTGTCTTGATATTTCCCTTTATTTTGTGTCCTTTTGTTTAAGAATGCAAAATATCTAGGAAAAGATGGTTGCTATCATTTCAGCTTTTGAAAGAAACACAAACTAGCTATAGCAGTTAGGGTAAAATCAGAGAAGCAGAGCCACTAGAGTATTATGGGAATAAAAGATTTATTATAGGAATTAGATCTCACACAAATGTGAGAGCAGCTGAGAAAGTGAAAGTCAGAGAACTTAAGAAACAGTCATAAATGAATCCTCTGAAAGCACTGGCATGAGTAGGTAAGCTGGAGCTTGCAGGGAAATCTGAGACACCAAATATACCCAGCCACTTCAGTGAGACTGCAAAGCGGGAGCTCTCAGAGAGGTCTATGGGAAGATGTTCCCTTTGTGTAGCTACCACCCCTATGGGTTTGCAGCCAAGCACCCGGGTAAGGGGTAGAAGGGAGTGAGTCTGCTTTTGGTGAGTTGTGCTGGCAGTCAGGAAGCCAAGCTGGACAGTGTGGAGGAGAGGAAGAATAAGCGGGGACCCAGACACCTCTGTGTCTATCTATCTGACGATGACGACCTTCCAAGAATAATGGTCTTTGCTTCTTTTCCACCTTCCAAATCTTGTGCATCTTCCTCTATGGCCAACTCTAACCCAGAATTATGCATGAAATGTAATTCCCAGCTTAACCCACCTGCCATGGTGTAATCCAGCACAATGACTAAGCAAAAGATGAATTTGTTATTAAAGTCCTGGGGCTCCTCACAGAACTGAGGACAGGAATGAGACTGGATCTCAGAATAACTGGAAACATGAGTTCAGATACCAACAAGCTCTCAGGGTATCTTGCCTCTCTTGCTGCTCTCAAGTTACCTGCTTGTTTACCTGCCTCCCTTTAGACTGACCTGTTTCATGGCAGGAAACCTAACTGCTGACAACTCCTAAGCATGATTCCTTGCAGCTTCTTCAGACGTGTCAAGGGAAGAGAGACTCAGCTCTGTCTCTTCATGCCCAGTCCAATAAATTCTGAGAAGGTACTCACTGGCCAGAGGACTGGGTCACATGGTATCACAGCTGCTCCTGCTACGCCATTGTGGATAGGGAAGGGGAGAACGGTTTTCAGAATAAAGTAAATGTGGAGCAAAGCAGCTCCATCAGCGTTCACTGCAGGTGGTAAGGTAACATTATGTCTCACCTAAGTCCCAAAACTAGGTATAGTAAGATTGGCCTGGCTCCAAAGAGGGCTCCTTGACTTCCAGTGTTCCAAGGGGCTCCAATCACTCTGTTTGTCATTATGCCGTGGGCTTTCCCCCAATACTGCATATCAACAAACTTCCCATGCTATACTCTACCATGGCCTTTCTCATTTCACAGGTGACAGAGACACAAAATGACCACCAATCTACACACCTGGAAACAACTCTGCCTCCTGGCGCAGTGCTTTTTTCCTTATTACACACCGCCTTGCATCCTTGTTCATCCACTACAGTAAATATGATAAAAAGATACTTTTAATTTCTTTCTCATAGAAAAAGCATAACGTGTTCACTGTGGAATACATTTAGTTTAGCGTAATCAAAGCTAAAATTTGTATGTGTTATAGTCATGTAAATTGCTATTGACACTACTTCAGATTCAAGAACTTCTACCAGAAAGGTCAAAGCAAAATGGAACAACAGCTTGGAAGTTCATTACTGTCCTCACAGAATTTCATTATTGACAACTAACACATATTGAGCATGCTATTACAAGACACCGTACCAGGCAGAATGAATAGATGTAAGTGTGTAAGACATAGTCCCAGCCTTTTAAAATCTGGCTGAGTGGGCTGGGCGTGGTGGCTCATGCCTGTAATCCCAGCACTTTAGGAAGCTAATGTAGGTGGATTAATTGAGGTCAGACATTCAAGACCAGCCTGGCCAATATGGTGAAACCCCGTCTCTACTTAGAAATTACAAAAATTAGCTGGGTGTGGTGGCAGATGCCTATAATCCCCAGCTACTTGGGAGGCTGAGGTGGGAGGATTGCTTGAACCTGGGAGGTGGAGGTTGCAATGAGCTGACATCGTACCACTGCACTCCAGCCTGGGTGATAGAGCAAGACTCCATCTCAAAAAAAAAAACCTGGTTGAGTGGATGGAACACAGACATAGACTACAGCCAACCATTTATAGTAGCCTATGAAAGAATGAATACCCTAAATGAATGATACAGAGTAGGAAGTAATCTCTGGGGACTGCAACAGTCAGAAAATGTATCATGGAGGAGGTGGGAATCAAAGCCTGGATTTTATTTATTCCTTCAATCATTCAATCATTTGCTCATTCATTCAACAGTTCTTCAGTTGGGCATCATGCTTAACGCATGTAAAAGTAAATGGGCAATGGTGTACGCCTGGGATAAGAGCCATAAGAGTTATGGGAGATAATACGATTCCAAGATAGTACAATTCAAACGTGCAGTGTACTCTACTCTTGCATCCACCTGTCACTTGTTGAGTGTCTCTTACCTGCTAAAAACTCTGCCAGATCCCTAAATGAAGTAAAAGTCTGGTCTGCAAAGACTCACAAAACATTTAAATCATGTCTTTGTAAGAAGAAATGCCCAAATAGTCCTTGTTGTGTAACAAGAGGACTTTGTATCACACAGTGTAGGCTCAAAGAAATGGTACAAGGGGAACACGATGTGTGCATACTCAGGATTCTTGCCGTCCAACTCTCAGAAAGAATATAACTGGATACACAATGGTTGTGCTCCAGGAGAAGGCCACAGGTCCCCTGCCACTTTGCATTCTTACAGAAGCATTAAGAGGGACAGGGATCACTCAAACAATTTGGGCAATCCAGCCTAGCTAGTATAAGAAAAAAACATCCTTTCTCAGATGTTAATTTGCATATCAGTCCTGGGTTCAGCTAGAGGCCTTGAAACTTATACCCCTCCCTGCTCAGCCACCTTGTTGCCCTGTTGAGGGAGAGCCACTGTGCTCATCCAGAAATAAAATAGTTTAAGTCTTCTCAGAAATGTAAGGTGAGATGGGAAGATAGACTCATCGATGGAAGTTGGATAAGTGAGGGGAAAGGGGTTAGGCACTTTTTTCTTTTAAGACAAGCTCTCTCTGTGTCACCCAGGCTGAAGTGCAGTGGTGCTATCATGGGTCACTGCAGCCTCAACTTCCTAGGCCCAAGCAATCCTCCCGCCTCAGCCTTCCAAGTAGCTGGGACTATAGGTGCGTGCCACCACACCCAGCTAATATATTTTTTTCATTTTTTGTAAAGATGGTGGGGGGGTCTCCCTGTGTTTCCCAGGTTTATTTCCAAAGACTTTTTTTGTTTCTAAGACACGGTTTCACTCTTTTGCCTAGGCTGGAGTGCAGTGACGCAATGTAGCTCACTGCAGCCTTGAACTTCTGGGCTCAAGCAATCCTCCCACCTTAGCCTCCTGAGTAGTCAGGACCACAGGCATGCACCATCACCACTGCCTAATTTTTTTTTTCTTTTTTTTTAGAGACAGGGTCTCACTATGTTGCCCAAGCTGATGTCAATCTCCTAAGCTCAAGTGATCCTCCTGCCTTAGCCTCCTAAAGTGCTAGGATTATAGGCATGAGCTACCATGTCCGGCTGGGCATTCTAAACAAGGGGCTGGCATAGGCAGAGGTGCAGAGCCAAGAAAATGGATGTCTAGTTCCCCACAGTAACTTAAGTGCTCAGTATAGTGCTGAGCAATAATGGGTGCTCAGTAAATCTTTTGTTGGATGGCTGAAAGACATTCAGGCTACCTGCATGCCTAGGGCTCTTCAAACTTGGTGCATAAAAGGAGTAGCATTGTATTAGGGAATATCCAGAGCAACCAAGACAAAAATGGCCACAGTTTTACCAGATTTATTGGTAAGTAAATTAAAACTCTAAACAATATGTTTGTTTTAATCTTATATGTTATATATGAGTGCATGAGTATACACATGCACATAAATTGCAAAGTTCCAATAAATTCTTCAAATAAAATATAAGATTTGAGATAAATTTGTCCTTTGTGGTACCTCCCGGCAATACTCAGACCCCTGGGAAACAGGTATTCAATCTTCTGTGCCATTAGGTATATAAAAGTGGAAAAGCTTGAAAAGTAGTACTAGATTCCTACTGAGCAAAAGAAAAAGAAAAAGTGGTGGCTCACGCCTGTATCCCAACACTTTGGGAGGCCAAGGCAGGTGGATCAGCTGAGGTCAGGAGTTCGAGACCAGCTTGGCCAACATGGTGAAAACCTGTCTCTACTAAAAATACCACGTGCAGGGTGAAGGGAAATAGCCACGCCTGATGTAATTGTCAAAGAATTGTTTTGCATGAACACTGTGGAATAATTTTTAAAAACGATTAGTGATCATATGATTCAGTCAAAAGTCCAGCTGAAAACACATGGTAAATTAAATCGAGTGATTTGAAGAGAGTTTAATAGGTTATTCACAAAGGTGTGGGCGAGGAGTATGGAAACCATTTGGGATGGTGCAGTAACGGGACAAAAAGGAGGAAGTAATGACTTCTAACGGGAGGTAGACAGGCTGTGTGAATGAGCCATCTGAAAAGAGTTGCGACCTTCTGTGCAGGAATGAGCCCCCAGAGGGGAGCTGAAACAATGAATGCTCAACCTCCCTCTCCTCCCTTGTCTGATCTCTGGTTACTGCCCGCTCTTGGCCAAACCTGATGGAAGCCAGAGGACAGGGAAGCCTGTTGTAGTCCAAACAGATGAGCCTCCCAGGGCACGGAGCACAGCAGAGAAGGAGCATGGTGGTGGGTATCTGTAATCCCATCTACTTGGGAGGCTAAGATAGAAGAATTGCTTGAACCCAGAGGTGGAGGTTGTAGTGAGCTGAGATTGCGCCACTGTACTCCAGCTTGGCAACAGAGTGAGACTCCGTCTCAAAAAAAAAAAAAAAAGAAAACGGTGATTAAAATAGCAACCAAAATATAAGTTGTAAGATTTCTTAACTTTTCTTGAAAGAAGAGCTGCCAGTTAAGGCTAAAGAAATCTGTTTATTTAAATCAGCAATAAACTAGATTATGTGGTCTCCAAATAAATATGATCTTTCATATTATATATGTAAGATGTATTTATAAAAACAATATAAATATTATAAACAGAAATATGAGTTAATATCAATAAGCTTTCACAACAAGAAAATGTCTAGTGTCATAAACCATCTTTGGGGAAAAACAAAACCCTGCTAGGTATGAGAGTTTGTAACTGTTTATTCATATGCACATGCACACACATATAATCTCCCACACTTAAAATAATCTAATTAAGAAACTACAATCTCCTCTTAAAGTTGAAATTCTTTCAGGCCATGAGTAAAGACAACAATGGTATGGCTAATGCAATATACAGTAACATACAATACAATACAATACAATACAATACAATACAATACAATACGATACGATACAATACAATACAACACAATACAATACAATGCTGGCTCACTACTAGAAATATTAAGAATTACCTATAACTCGAAAAAAAACTGGGCTACCAGGCTTCATTTTGGTGTTATATTTTTTGGCATAAAAGTGTACTAGTCTTCGGTTTCAAACTTTGTTTTCGCTCTGCCTTCCTTCACCTCTTTCAGAAAATACACAAGGCTCGGCTCTGGGTTCCCTGAGCAAAACCAGACTGTTCAGCTTCATGTTGCTTTAACTTTCAGATCTGGATATTGTCACCCATTTGCTCTTTCCAAAGACAGGGCACCTATTTCAGGACACCTGTCCTGTTGTTTTACTTTTTTTTTTCTTTTTTTTTTTTTTAATGCTGGTGACGGTGTAGCTGAAAATTCAAATGGAAAAGAATTTCAACGGATCAGCATCTTCTTTTCCACTGATTTTTTTCTAAACCGACTCTTGAGAATGTTTCTGTGCCAGATTATTAGTCTGTGGCACGGCCTATCTTATCCCTGCAAGCCCTTTCATAATCAGTGTCGATGGCCACAGAGTTCATTCGACCCATGGTGATGAGAATCAAACGTGAAGGTGATTGAAATAATTGGGTCAAATCTGCAGCAGGCCATTTCGGTGGCCACAGGAGAATGAGGGCATATTCAAAAATCATAATGAATCACATTCTCTGCAGGTAAAATAGGAATGATGATGACGTGGTATCAGCCAATTTCAGATGGACACTAGCAAGAAAAATGTAAATGATTAATATTTATATAGGTGCAGAATAAAAATAAACAATACTGTATCATATGAATGTAGGTAGATTTATGTCCCAAACATCTAATTTCCAGCTCATTCCCTTTCACTTAAAAAAAAAAAAAAAAAAAAAGGAAAAAAATGTTATGCAGTAATGGAAGCATCAGGGAATTGGAATATTTTGTGCTACGGTGTGTTTTAAATATTTTCTCTTTCATTATGTCAGGTTGGAATTCTTCCATTTGTCACACCAAATCCATCGTCTCAGACCCCTTCTCTGCTGTGCTCCGTGCCCTGGGAGGCTCATCTGTTTGGACTACAACAGGCTTCCCTGTCCTCTGGCTTCCATCAGGTTTGGCCAAGAGCGGGCAGTAACCAGAGATCAGACAAGGGAGGAGAGGGAGGTTGAGCATTCATTGTTTCAGCTCCCCTCTGGGGGCTCATTCCTGCACAGAAGGTCGCAACTCTTTTCAGATGGCTCATTCACACAGCCTGTCTACCTCCCGTTAGAAGTCATTACTTCCTCCTTTTTGTCCCGTTACTGCACCATCCCAAATGGTTTCCATACTCCTCGCCCACACCTTTGTGAATAACCTATTAAACTCTCTTCAAATCACTCGATTTAATTTACCATGTGTTTTCAGCTGGACTCTTGACTGAATCATATGATCACTAATCATTTTTAAAAATTATTCCACAGTGTTCATGCAAAACAATTCTTTGACAATCATCAGGTGTGGTTTGTTCCCTTCACCCTGCACATGGTTTCCACTTTGACCATGGCCTGAGTCACTTGTCATAAGTGACTCTATTTTGATATTTATAATCACAAACATCACTACATATCAGGCCCCTTCTTGGGGAGATAACGTTAGAAGGAGAGTGGTTGGGTGGGCTACACATGAAAAATCTACTCTAGTATCTCTATTTCCAAAATCTTTACATTTCTCCCTCTATGTTATGCCAAGGAAATTTTAGCACTTCATCTTCTCTTTCACATGTAGGCTTATGGAAGCAGACGGTAGAACTGTGGATATTAAAAGCTAGAAAAGACAGGTGGGTGGGGAGGAGGGAGAGAGGTTAGTTAATGAATACAAAATTACAGCTAGAGAGGAGGAATGAGTTCTGGTGTTCTGCAGACATTAGGGTGAAAATGGTTAACTACGATTTATTGTATATTTTCAAAAAGCTAGAAGAGAGAATTTTGAATGTTCATAGCACAAAGAAATGATAAATGCTTGGGGTGATGAATATGCTGATTACACTGATTTGATCATTACACATTTTATACATGTATCAAAATATCACATAAATATAGACAATTATTGTACATCAAATAAACATAAAAGGAAAGATTTTTAAGTACTTCGACCTTATTTAGTGTTGACCAACACATTGTAGGTTTCAGTCATGTAGGATCATTCCAGCTGCTCCAGGTAGCAAGGTTTGCTGAAGTAAGGGAAGAGAGTGCAAGAGGTTCTTACACCAGCAATTAAATATTTCAGCCTGAAAGTGATACATGTGACTTCACCTCATAACCTATTGGCCAGGACCACATGGCCCCAGTTGCAAGGAGGACAGCAAAGTGTAATCTTTCAAGTTCCTAGAAGGAGAAAAAAAAAAAACTAGGTATGTGTGAGCATCACAACCAGGTAACTTAGAGCTGCCTGCAGAACACCAGAACTCATTCCTCCTCTCTAGCTGTAATTTTGTATTCATTGACTAACCTCTCCCCCTCCTCCCTTTCCACCTGTCTTTTAGAGGTGATGAAAAGTTACAATATTCATACAGTTTTCAACTTGGAGGATTGTAGTCACTGTATTTTGAGTTTTTAGTTGTTTCTCCCTCCCAATTTCTCACATCTTAAATGTAACTATACTAATATTTTAGGTTTCAGGTAAGAGTATGTCTGAATTGATACCAACTCCCAATAAGACATGAGTCTTAGCCTTTTGCTCATGCTCAGTTTACAAAATAGTTTATTGGTACCTTCTGGACCTGTTAGGGCTGTGTCTCATAATTGCCATTTCCATTTTACAATGGAATACTACTCGGCATGCCCAGTTTTATGGTTCAGTGATTAGATGAGAGTTTGTGGTGGCTGTTTTAGGTTGCCCAGTCACTAGACAACCGAGTACTTTGTTCTGGGACTTGCCAGAGTCTCCAAACAGCATCTCTGCTGCCATGCACAGTTCCAATGCCATTGAATCCACTAGGTCATAAGACTCAAGTGGCATGTCAGCCTTCAACCCAGCCTGGACGTACTGCAGGTCTTATTCTTGTTCCAGGACTTCCTTAAGACTGGAAGCTTATGGGTTATTTCCTCAGTTGGTTAGTGCAGCATGCCCAAATGTGGTATATGCTGTCACCAAAATCCAGAGGCTTATCAAATACAGTGCCTTTTTCTTTGTGGTGGAGGGTGCAAAGTCCTGCCATTTGTGATTTCCTAACATGCTACAAACCACTGGACCCTTTTGAAATGTCACCAAAGTGGTGGCAGGGCCCTAAACTTTCAGAGGGTTTAATCTCCTACCCTTTGCATATATATTTTCTACTTCCTTCTCACTAGGTCCAACAAACAACATGATCATCATGTAAAGAACTTGTGTGATGTTCCACAGAATACAATAAAGATATCCCCTTGTCTCTGCTATATAAATGCAAACTGCTTCTGATTTTGATTACTGGTCAGGATGGGAAAGAATGCATTTTCCAGGACAACAGTTGTATGTCAGGTGCCTGGGGGTATAATTTGTTTCAGTAAATATCCTGTATCCAAAACCATAGCTGCAACTAATGTCACCACCTGATTAGGTTTGAAATAATCCACTGTCATTTTCAAGGCCTGTCAGGCTTTTGTTCCAGCTAAACAGAAAAGTTTTATGCAGATACAGTAGGAATTACTACCCCTGCTTCTCTCAAGGTCTTTATGGCAGCAGTAATTTCTACAATCCCCCCAGCAGGATCGCTTATTGTTTACTAGCTTGGTGAATTGTTTGGGAAGAGCTCCAGAGGCCCTAGATGGTCCTTCCTTTCATAGTAGCCTTCACGCAACAGGACAGGGAACCAGAATGGTATCCTGCTAGTTACCAAGTATATGTGTATGTATATGCATATACATGTATGCATATATGTGTGTGTATGTATTCCCACCATGTATCCTGGGCCTGGGATAATATACACTGGATGGGCCTGCAATCCCAGTAGGTCCACTGTTACATGAATTGGAGCCACAAATTCATCTAACACCTGATATCTGTAAGCCCTACTTTGGCAGATGATTGTAATGTTTTTGGTCTCTGGCAAAAGTGTAAAATCAGAGCCAGTCTGTGATGGTTCCCAGTATGTTTTAAATTCCCTGCTGCCAGTCCGCAGACCCCTGGGTAAATAGCTCCAGGTCACCCTGTGGAAGACTTGGGAGGAAATCCACTGGATATACTATGTCTAAACTACAGAGTTCTTCTTCAGAGGCACCTGGCCTCCACCTCTGTTGAGGGGCTTCATCCATCCACTGACTGAGTTCTGAGAATATGGTAGGGAGCCATGAATCCTAACATGGTGTCTAGTTTGTTTCTGCCCAGTAGTCCTAGAGGTCTAGGTCAACTCAGTGGACCTCAAGCTGCTCCTTGATTTCATTTCAAAACACTCCTATGACCATTCCTTCTCCATGACGCATTGTACTAACTGCACATAAATTTGTCTTTGTCTGTTAACATCTCCCACCTACCCTCTACCTCTCTGGAATCCCATTTTCTCATTGTAATCAGGGCATGCCATTTTTGCAGCATTTCCATTGTCTTCTCTGGAAGTCAGAGGACAGTTACCAAGGGAGGCCCCTTCCCCAGTGCTTGGTGAAGAGGTGTTCTCCAAACCTCCTGCTAGGTAGTAGCAGAGCTGGTTGCTAAAAACGGCTTTGAAGAGGCAAATTTAAAAACTGCCACTGCCACCAGTTTCTGAATGATGAACCCTGGCATTCCACTGGAAGACCACAACTGTGCTAGATACCTCATTCTGCCTTCCAGCATACCAAGAGAGTGCATTACTAGGGGAACCTAGTCACTATTCAGACCCTTAGTGGCAAGGGAGTTAGGGAAATGTAGTTTCTAGCTGGATGGCCAGGTGCCTAACTGAAACTCTTTTACTATGACAGAAAGGAAGAACAGATTCAGGGGATAATTTCCACTTCCCCACATTCAACTCTCCTTCTCTACCAGTTCCTTCCCATCAGCATTTAAACATGTTCACAGATTGTTGTTATTGTCTTCCACTTCGGGAGGAAAAGTAAAACTCATTTCCATATCCCTCCTCACTATTTCTCTCCCTTTATTCTATGTAGTTAAATATTATAAAAGAATTGTCAGCTAGGCATGGTGGCTCACGCCTGTAAACCCAGCACTTCAGGAGGCCGAAGTGGGTGGAACTCTTGACTTGACGTCAAGAGTTCAAGGCCAGCGTGGTCAACATGGTGAAACCCTGCCTGTACTAAAAAAATTAAAAACTTACCCAGGTGTGGTGGTACATGCCTGTAGTCCCAGGTACTTGGGAAGCTGAGGCAGGAGAATGCTTGAACTCAGGAGGCAGAAGTTGCAATGAGCTGAGATCATGTTCTGCACTCCAACCAGGGCAACAGAGCAAGACTCTGTCTCAAAAAAAAAAAATGTCTTCAAATGCTTATCAGTGTATGCAGAAAAGTCTAAATTTAGCATAGGAAAAGGGGCTCTGGATATTAATACACAATATACAAAACTGAGACCTGTGGAATGATTGAAAATTGAAGACTT
This sequence comes from Macaca fascicularis, assembly GCF_037993035.2. NCBI lineage: Eukaryota > Metazoa > Chordata > Mammalia > Primates > Cercopithecidae > Macaca > Macaca fascicularis. Next base: position 152,502,992 of record NC_088379.1, read on the forward strand.
ATTTCTTTTAACATCACCAGTGTGGTAGGCAGACCATTCTCCCCCAAAAGATGTCCATATTCCAATTCCACAAACTGTGCATACGTTACCTCACAGAGCAGAAAGGGATTTTGTAGACATGGTTAAAATTAAGAACCTTGAGATGAAGACATTGGCCAGGCACAGTGGCTCACATCTGTAATCCCAGCACTTTGGGAGGCTGAGTCAGGAGGACTGCTTGAGCCCAGGAGTTTGAGACCAGCCTGAGTAACATAGCAAGACCCATTTGTACAATCAGTCAACCAATAACAAAGAAGAATTGGGGAAAATATCTTGGATTATCTGAGTGCGCTCAATCTAATCACATGGGTCCTTAAGAGTATAAGATGAAGAACAAGGGATATTACATGAAAGGGACTCAACTCACTGTTGCTGGCTTTGAAGCTGGAGGAAGGGGACTGACCATGAACCAAAGAGTGTGGACATTCTCTAGAAGCTATGAATGAACCTCAGGTGATAGCCAGGAAAGAAACCAGGGCCTCAGTCCTACAACTGCAGGGAACTGAATTCTGCCACTGACTTGAATGAGCAAGGAAATAGATTCTCCCCTACAACCTCCAGGAAGGAATGCAGCCTGCTGACCCCTTGGTTTTAGCCCTTTGAGGTCCATGTTAGACTTCTGACCTCCAGTGCTGTAAGATACTAAATATGCATTACTTAAGCCACTAAGTTTGTGTTCATTTGTTCTGCTGGCAATGGAAAACAGATGTATCTTGTATATCAGATAAGATACTTTTCCCCTTAAATCTTCCTCCCTGGAGACATTGATCACAAACCTGGGATTTCTGAGACTAGAGACCATTTTAAAAGCTTGGTTCTAGGGCAATTGCCGGATGCTTATATCCTGACCTAGATATGGTTCTACGGAGAGGATGAAGCAAGAAGGGAAAAAACAAAGACCTTGCTCTTCTGTTTTCCTCTCATTTCCCAAACAAGAAAATTGGAAAATGCAAATCATAGAATTTATACTATTGGAGAAAAATATCTAGTTCTACCTCTACATCGTAAAGATACCTCATAAGTAGAGGCACCATTTATGGCCCAAGCCTGATGGACTCTATTCAGAGATAACGTATGCACAGAACATTCCTTTTACAGTGTGGGAGGAGTTACACAGGCATGCAAACACACACATCCTACCCATAGAAAACCATCTAGAACAGGTGCTCATGAGTTTACACAAGGACACTCAACAGCCTTAAATACACGAGCAAAGTAAAGGTAAAATTCAAGCTCCATAGAGACCTCTCCTCATGTTCAAAGAAGAAAACTCCTCCACACTAGGACAAAATTCCCCATGAATTATCTTTACCTCGCGTAAGTCAAAGCCTTCTTTCTATGGGAATCACCGCAGGCTAGCATCTAATGGACAAATACAATGCATAATAATTTTGATTTAAATCCTAAAAGAATTTATCTCAGTATAAAAATATTTTTCCTTTCTCACATTTTTAATAATACACAGAATCTTCTTCCTAACCAAAAAGACCTTTTCTCCCAAATCCACGGAATTATCTAGTTTTAAATCTGTTAATTTAAGTTTTTCTCATTCCTTTTAACCTGAAACTTGATATTCTAGAAGTATCACTTAAATTGGTCTGAAAATAAAACATCAATGGAGATAAGAAAGAGGAAAAAAAAGAAACTCTCCAACCAGATAGAGCTACTGGAAAGCTTACTTAGTGAGCAATAATTTATAGAAAAGGTAATTTATTATTTACTATGTAAGTTGTTTGCACCATTCACAGTATCTTCTTCACTCAGTGATAAAGCACCACATATACTTCTAAGGCCTATTGGGTGCTCAAACTGCTTTATCACCTTTCTTATGAGGAAATTAGAGAACTCAACAGTGACTAATCCAGTAATTCTAGTAACACATCTTTAAAGATGAGGGCAAATGTTCTATTCATTTAAATATTTATTTCAGTAGTTTAAACAAAGAACCTTTATTTAAAAAAAAACAATATAAAAGTTAATATACTGGGGGAATAAATGTGAATCAAGAATGTAAAACTTAAATCTGTAAAGCAGAGGAAGCCATGAGAAACAATTGTTGGGCAAGCCCTGAAAATGTGGGGAATAGTATCTGGAATAAATTAAGAAGCAAGGCCAAGCACAAAGGCTAGCCCACGTCAGAAGCACAGGTAGGACTGCAACTCTCAAATAGTGTGCTGAAGAGTGACAGGGTGCTGGAGTGAACTCCTCGAAGCACCTTGGGATGTTTTCTGTGTTAAAGAAACACAGAAACATCTGTCAGATCTTATGTGAATGTCTGTAATTAGGTGTTTGGACCTAATTACTTAATAAGTGAAACTATTAGATATTTCTTTGGCTAAGGGACACCATGAAAAAACTAGCGAGATTCTAAGGGCACCGTGAAACAAGAAAGTTTGGAAACTTCTGCCTTAGGGACATGCTAGGATTCAAAGGACATTGCCTGCTCAGAGTAAAATTAGAGTAGCAAATGAAAAGTGGAAAGGACAGTGCCTCTAACTTCTGCATACCTAATTATACACAGTGGGGCCTTTTCATAGCTCAATGCTGGCTCTAAAGAACTCTTGTGCTCTCTCATTCTAAATTCACAGCAGGAGCCCCTTAAAAATCACTGAATCTTGCTTTCAAACCAGTGAATTTCATTCTTCCTTAATAACAAAAACAAAGCAGTAATTTTCCAGTGTTGATCTTGGGACCAAACTGAGTTCCTCAAATATTTAGAGAAATCCTACTAAGATTTAAGTATCACTTTCTTCATGAAGAAATGAATGAACTTTATGGAAAGATTCACTCTGCAACTTCATAATAGCCCAAAATTTAAAAATTTACTCTAAATCTGGGATTGGTAAACTTTTTCTATAAAAGTTCCAGAGTAAATATTTTAAAATGTTCTTTTACAACTCTTTAAAAATGTAAAAACCAACTGAAAGCAGACACTTGAGCAGATATTTGTACACCCATGTTCATAGCAGCATTATTCACAATAGGCAAAGGGTGGAAACCCCGTAGTGTCATATCAATGGATGAATGGCTAAACAAAATGTGGCATATACACATAAAGGAATATCATTCAATCTTACAAAGGAATGAAATTCTGATGTATGATACAACGTGGACGAAATTTGAAAACATCAAGCTAAGTGAAATAAGCCAGATACAAAAGGGCAAATATTATAGTATTCCATATATGAGTTACCAAGAATAGTCAAATTCATAAAGACGGAAAGCAGAACAATGGTTACCAGGGCCAGAGGCAAGGGCTAATGGGGAGTTGTTTCATGAGTACACATTTTCTCTTTGGGGTGATGAAAAAGTTCTGGGGATGATAGGGGTGATAGCTGCACAATGTAAATGCAGTTAATGCCACTGAAATACAGTGGTAGGTAAAGTTGAAGCTTAGAAGTGGACAGAAATAGCTTCAAGGTTCAGATTTGAAAGTTTAATTTTACCACTTGTGTTACTTTTATTTTCTTCTCCATTCATTTGGAGCATAGTAGACAATTTCCCCTCTCATGTGTTGGAAAGGAGAAAAAAGGAAACATTGGAACATTAAGCTTATTCTAAAGACTCAGATCTCTCCCCTGCATGCTTGCAACCTTTAAATGTAAAACTCACTTAACTCATGGATTAGTTAGCACAATCTCAGACTCTGGAGCTGACCTATCCCTAAAATAAGAAAAACTTAATGGACTGTATGTAGGCTACAGGCAAAAAAAAAAAAAAAAAAAAGTCACTATAAGCAAGAAACTTCTTTCAGATTAGATAAACAGTACAAAAATGTACAGACAAAAGACAATTGTTTCAGTTATCTATTCACTGGAAGAGATGTGTAACAAACAACCCTAAACTCAGTGAAGTAAAATGACAATCATTACCCTCATGAATTCTTCAGGTCAGGACTTAGGACAAGGCAGAGCAGGCATGGTGTGTCTCTGGCCAGGATTAGGGCCTCAGCTGGGATGACCCAAATGACTGAGCGACGAGAATGGCTAGGAGCTGGAATCAGCTTCTCAGCTCACATGACTGGCACCTAGGCTGGAGTGACTCAAAGCCTGGGCTCAGCTGTGACTGTTGACCAGTGTTACCTTCAAGGGGTCGCTGTATTGGGCTTTCTCACAACATGCTAGCCTCAGGCAGTGGAACTTCTCACAGGAAGGCTGAGAGTTCCAAAAGGTAAATGTTCCAGCTGACAATGTGGCACTGCATGGTCTTTTATGACCTAGCCTCAGAAGTCACATATGGTGACTATGACGACTTTCACCAACTTAGATTGGTTAAAATCAATCACAAGCCCACATACATGTAAGAGAGGGAACACAGACACTATCTTGTTATCAGATGAGTATCAAAGAAGTTGCAGTCAGGTTTTAAAACTACCATGGACATATTTATAGAGAAATGGAGATACATGGCAAAGGGTTAACAGTGTCCAACCCCCAGGATCCCTCAAAGTGCATTTAACTTATTATCTTAATTCAAATTAATCCAAACTTATCCTTCAAGAATAGCAAATTCCACCTATTTTCATGTGATGCAGTAACAAACTTCAATTAACCTCTATAACGTGCATCGAAGTTGACTAATATCTTGTTTTTGACCCTAGCACCATCTGCCAATTTTAATCATTTCTTATTTTTCAAACACCGTCAAGCTCAGATCCACCCTCAGGCTTAGGCTAAGTCATATCCAGAAAGAAGGCAGAGAATGCCTATAGCAAGCAAAGCAATTAGATTAGCCTTATTAACAGCATTATGGCTGCTGACACCAGTGGTCATTCCCTATCCTTACTAGACTTTAGGATCTTACAGGTCAAGAGAAAAAATGAAACAAATGGTGGGTAAATAAAGCTATCAACTTTTTATTCTCCAAAGTAAAAACATTTGAAGAACAACTACTATCTATTATCATATTAAAAAATAGGATAGACAATTTCAAAATAAAGCATGGTCCTTAAGAGTGAATAAATTTAACTAAATGAAAAATTCATATATCTTATCTGAAATGCTTTGGACCAGCAGTGTTTTGGATTTCAGATTTTTTCAGATTGGGGAATATTTGCATTATACATATCAGTTGAGCATCTCAAATCTGAAAATCCAAAATCTGAAGTTCTTCAAGGAGCATTTCCTTTGAGCATCATGTAAGCACTCAAAAATTTTCGGATTTTGGAGCATTCTGAATTTCAGATTTTCAGATTTGACATACTTAATCTGTAATTTTGGTTTTAATTTCTCTGCTGATCTGAAGAAATTTCAGCATAGAAGAATTCCAGTTCGCAAACTGGTATGTGAAATCATTTGTGCATCTGTCTCGTCTCTTCCCTCTTTTGCTTTTTTCTAATGGTTTTAGACTTTTGCTTTAGGAATTCAAAATCTAAACAAGACAAATAAGTAAATGAGTATAATACCATATGAATGCTGTAAGAATACATGGGGAAACAAAAATAAAGGAAGGTCTCACAAACTAGGTTAAAAAAAAGTTTGCCCATGAGAAAGAATGGGGAAAATTATAGGCAGCAAAAACAATTGTAGCTGAAAGCACAATCTATGCATACAGCATATCCAAGATAGCCTCTACTATGTACCAAAAAATAAAGAGTAGTTATACTTGTTGTAGAGTAAGGTTAACTTTCTCTTCATTATTCTTCTCTTTTATGAACTTTAACAATAGAGCAAGCATTAATTTAATGATCAGGAAATGTTTTTTAATTTCAATTTTATTTTTTATTTTTTTGAGACAGAGTCTCGCTCTGTCACCCAGGCTGGAGTGTAGTGGTGTGATCTCGGCTCACTGCAAGCTGTGCCTCCCGGGTTCACGTCTTTCTCCTGCCTTAGCCTCCTGAGTAGCTGGGACTACAGGCGCCCGCCACCACACTCGGCTAATTTTTTGTATTTCTAGTAGAGACGGGGTTTCACCCTGTTAGCCAGGATGGTCTCAATCTCCTGACCTCGTGATCTGCCCACCTCGGCCTCCCAAAGTGTTGGGATTACAGGCGTGAGTCACCGCGCCCGGCCTTAATTTCAATTTTTCAAGTAAGCTTAGGAAGAACACACAAAAGGCCTATTTTTCCGGTAGAGAGCAGTTTGGGTCAGGTTGTAAAATACAGATGTTAATGACTGGGAAGTAGGCAGCGGAAGTCAAGCTCCAAACAGACGATACCAGGAAAGGGGCTCATAATATTCCTTCAGTGTCTCTGTAAGAATCCTGGGCTAGGTGTACTCAATGTTGCAAGCCTCCTTACCCATATGGTCATTAGGCGGAAATTCCCCAGGTGGCAGTCACTAGCAGGTCAAATGCTTAAATATAATGCCCTTTGGAATCAGAAGAACCAACGTTAGTATCTCCACACTAACACTTAACTAGCTCAGTGAGACTGGGCATTAGCCACTTGACTTTTTCATCTGTAAAGCGGAAAAATGCCTACCTCTCAAAATGTTTGTGCAGAACAACTTACATAATGTAGGTAATGAACTTAGTATGGTGCCTGTCCCCCTGAAAATTACAATAATATAAAACGCATTTGTATATGTAATTGAGAAGTAGATATTTGTTTGCTCTATTGGTTTAAAGGCTTTAAGCATATAAAACTCCTTTGTCAGCTAGAATGTCAACTTTTTAAAACTTAAATGAGCGCAAATGTTTAACACGAGTTCCAAATGTGGAAAGGACATTCCGTATTTGCAGTTAATTCTAAAATTAAGCTACCTTTAGAATGATATTTCTGTAGGATCCAGAAATAACCAAGCGGCCTAGCCCCTAGATTCCAGCAACTGACATAAAACTAGGTGGAGGTTTCCCATTCTTCCCTGTCTTCTTACTCCAGCCGGCTTCTGTATGCACTCTAGATTGAATAGGGGATGTTTTGTGTAGAGATGGGCCTTCTCTCTTCCAGTCCAACTCTGAAGTAACCGCCCCTTACCCAAGCTTTCTTTAAACTGTCATAACGCCATCAGAAGAATGTAGTAGGTGTGCCTCATGTATCCTCAAACAATTCCTGCAGCTTCCAGAATCCTTGTAATAGCCCACTGGACCACCTGCGGCACCTCCACCCACTTCCATGCACCTGCTCTTCTTTCTAACCCCAGTACACAATCCTGCAGCCCCGCCCCCGCAGCTGACCAATCAGAGAGAGCAAAGTGAGCCGGATGGGGCGGGTCCAGTTTGGCGCTGACGACGAATCACCTGCCTTAGACCGCAGGGGCGGAAGCGGAAAAGAGCTGAAAGTCCTGGTTTGGCCTTGGGTTCCGCCGTAGGGGATGTCCCGTGCGAGTGAGTGAGATCCTGGGGCCTTACCTACTAGTGGAATCGGGTGAAGAGACGCCTGCCAGTGCGGGAGGTAGGAAGCTCGATTCCCCAAAGAAAAGAGCGAGTGGGCAGGCAGCTGCGAGACAGAACCGGAGCGTGCAGGGTCCCTAGAGGCCGGTTCCTGGTCGGTGCTGCTCTCCTGGAAGCCATGGTACAGGCAGAGCTCAGGGCGATCCCCAGGTGAGGGCAGCGGCTCTGCCTGGGATTCCACCGCAATAGAACCGGGTAGATGCGGGGTGGGGAAGAAAGAATGTTGCCTGCACTGCTCCCCAATAGCACCCTGAGCGGCTACATTTGCAGGAGCAGCAGCAGCAGAAGACACAGCGCCGGTCCAGGAGGCGGCTTGAGCTGTTCGTAAAGTCGCCCGACAGCTTTTTCTCCGTAGTATGCGAGTTGACAAAAAGCCAGAGAACAGGGCTCCCCATTACAATCTTTTCGAGCTCTTTTCCCTTGCTAACCGGATCTGATTGTGCGAAAACATGCCTTGCACTTGTACCTGGAGGAACTGGAGACAGTGGATTCGACCTTTAGCAGTGGTCATCTACCTGGTGTCCATAGTGGTTGCGGTTCCCCTATGCGTGTGGGAATTACAGAAACTGGAGGTAAGAGGGTTCTGCACCATCAGCCTCTACACTTTCTTCTACCCATCTGTAGTTGGGAAGGAGACACCCTTCCCCCATTTCTGCCTTGACAATCCTGAAAACCATCTAATGTAAACGAGCCCACTCTTAGGATATAAACCTCTCTAATTTCTTGTTCACGGTTCTTCAAGTCATGCTACAGGTGGAGGTGAGACCGGGTCGATAAAATAGAATATATTAATATAGCTGCTTAGAAGGGCACTGTTTTGCAAGTATTCATCAGTTCCCTGAAAATAAGGTAATTTTATTCCTAAAATCTGATCTGTTCAGATATTGGACTAAACTAGGTCAAATAAACTACCTTGAAAACCATGTATTGAATTTTATTAGTTTTTTACTAGCTTCCTGAATCAAAGGATTCTCGTTGTTTTAACTTTGGTGTTCGTTTTTACTGTGGAAATTAGCTCTTACCCAACAAAGGTTTTGCAAAAACCCCCTTATATATATATTTTTGATGTCATATGCTTATTGTGACATCAGTAATGTACTACAAGCTGGAAAACCCCAAGGTAAATAACTCAGATATAAATATTATATAATGAACTTTAAATTCGGGGTTAATAAAACCCACCAAGTACTTTTACAAGGAACACCTATTACAAGAACTATAACAAGACCATGACTATTTTAGGCCCTTCTTCATTGTGGAAATGATTTTTACATAAACTGTATTTAATATACATTTGTGTTCTCTATTTAGACTAAATTATTTTCTGATGACTTTCCCATACTAGCATAGTCCATATAGTTGTTCATTTGTTTGTTTGTTTTTGAGACTGAGTTTTGCTCCTGTTGCCCAGGCTGGAATGCAGTGGTGAGATCTCGGCTCACCGCAACCTCCGCCTCCCGGGTTCAAGCGATTCTTCTGCCTCAGCCTTCGTAGCAGCTAGGATTACAGGCATGTGCCATCACACCCCGCTACTTTTGTATTTTTAGTAGTGATGGGGTTTCTCCATGTTGGTCGGGCTCGTCTCAAACTTCTGACCTCAGCTGATCCATCCTCCTCGGCCTCCCAGAGTGCTGGGATTACAGGCATGAGCCACCGCGCCCGGTCCCATATAGTTATTTTTTGTTGTTTATTTTTATTTTCTTTGAGACAGAGTCTAGCTCTGTTGCTCTGGCTGGAGTGCAGTGGCGCGATCTCTGCTCACTGCAACCTCCGCCTCCCCGATTCCAGCAGTTCTCCTGCCTCAGCCTCCCATGTAGCTGGGATTACAGGTGTCCACCACCACACCCAACTAATTTTTGTATTTTTAGTACAGACGGGGTTTCACCATGTTGGCCAGGCCGGTCTTGACTCCTGACCTTGTGATCCACCCGCCTTGGCTTCCCAAAGTGCTGGGATTACAAGCATGAGCCACTGTGCCTGACCCATATAGTTATTTTTAATGGCCATGTAATATTCTGCTACATTAAATATTTCCCATTTGTTAGATATTTAGGTTATTTCCACAATTTGTCTACAAAAACTTAGGTATAAGCATCTTAATACATTGGGTTTTTCTTTCTTTGAAATATTTCCTTGGAGCATGGTATAGGAACTACTTTAAAGGTTAATAATATGCATAATATCAGTCCAATTTAAGACTTCTCTTAGTTGCTAGTTTCAACTGTGGTTTTTAGGTGCCACTAGGTTTTGTTTTTGTTTTTGTTTTTGTTTTTTTGAGACAGAGTCTGGCTCTGTCGCCCAGGCTGGAGTGCAGTGGTGAGATCTCACCTCACTGCAAGCTCCGCCTCCCGGGTTCACGCCATTCTCCTGCTTCAGCCTCCTGAGTAGCTGGGACTACAGGCGCGTGCCACCACGCCCAGCTAATTTTTTGTCTTTTTAGTAGAAACGAGGTTTCACCGTGTTAGCCAGGATGGTCTTGATCTCCTGACCTCGTGATCTGCCCACCTCGGCCTCCCAAAGTGCTGGGATTACAGGCATGAGCCACCTCTCCTGGCCAGGTGCCACTAGCTTTTTAAGAAAAATTGGAATCTGCAATCTGTACTGCTAACATTCTAAGCCAAATTCTCAACATGTCTTGATTGGTCTCTTCTCAACACACCAGCCAGGGTAACTGGAGTTAAAGCCAGAGTTAAAACATGGCACATTATGTGTGTCCTCTTAAATCGCTTCTAGTCCTAGAGTAAAGGCCAATATTCCTCACTATGGCCATCAGGGTCCAACATGATCTGACACTACTCCCACTCGATCCCCCTCTGACTTTTTCTCCTCAAGTCCTAGGCTTCCACTGCTCCACTTTGCTCAAAAATCCCAGGCATTGGCCGGGCAGGATGGCTCACGTCTGTAATCCCAGCACTTTGGGAGGCCGAGGCGGGCAGATCACGAGGTCAGGAGATCGAGACCATCCTGGCTAACATGATGAAACCCCGTCTCTACTAAAAAAAAAAAAAATTAGCCGAGCGTGGTGGCGGGCGCTTGTAGTCCCAGCTACTCGGGAGGCTGAGGCAGGAGAATGGCGTGAACCCGGGAGGCAGAGCTTGCAGTGAGCCGAGATTGTGCCACTGCACCTACAGCCTGGGCGGCAGAGCAAGACTCTGTCTCAAAAAAAAAAAAAAAAAAAAAAAAAAAATTCCCAGGCATGCTCCCTCCTTGAAGCTTTGCACAAAGTTTCCCCTTCTCAGAATGTCCTTTCCCTAGATATTCTTCTCATTCCTTTATGTTCTTCAGGTCATTACTCAGATGTCACCTGACTACTCTATTTAACATTGTCAACTTCCCCTCTCCAACTTTTCATACTCCTTTCTCTGCTTTATTTTTTCTTTTCCATAGGACTTACCACCATCTACCACAATACATATTTTACTTCGTTTTTTTTCCCCTTCTTTCTGCCCAAATGAGTGAGTCCCAATGATGAATCAGGCTTTGTATACTATATGAGAGAACACTTACCTCCATAGAACTTAGTGGTGGAGACAAAAGGAACCAAAAAAAAATCAATAAAATTGTATAAAATGCTGTGGAGAAAACCAGAAAAGATCTGAGAAGTTACCATGCAAGGCAGTCACTCTACCAGCTATGGAAAATAAAGCAGAAGTGAAGGGAATTTAGAAAACTCTTTACGGTAGTGAGAGGTGGTAGGTGCCTGGGCTACGATGGTTTCTGGCCCCAGTAAGGATAGCAGGAATGGAAATGGAAAACTGAATTGTAAGTATTCTTAGAAGTGAGCAAACAAGACTTGGCGGGAGATTGGATTCCAGAGGAGAAGCAGTGAGAGAAAGGAAGAAATCAAAGATAATTCTGAAGTTTTTTATTTGAACAACTGTGTAAATGGTGGTACTAGTTACTGAGATAGAAAATTGAGGGTTAGGAACAGGTTTGAGAGAAATTGAGTTCTGTTATGGACATTTAGTTTAATAAGAGACATTCAATAGGCATGTTAGATATGCTGTTGGATATGCACATCTAATATTCAGAACGATTTGAACTGCAGATATAAATGTGGCAGTTTATCTTGGTCTGCCCAGACTGCCGTAAGAAAATACCATAGCCTGAGTGGCTTAAACTACAGAAATTTATTTTCTCATAGTTCTGGAAGCTCATCCCATGCCCATGGTGGAGCATATACTCATTTATTAGAATGGTAGGATGACCATCTGCCCTGTTTAAACTATTTTTCCCACTCTCTTGACTGACCATGTATACCTGAAGTGAATGTGCACGTGATGGCGTGCTGCTCTAGTCTTTATACCTCAGCACACTTTTTTTTTTTTTTTTTTAACCTCAGCACATTTACCTCATGCCCTTGGGTCAGTTCTACTGTCTCCCCTCAGGAAGACCAGGCCCAGAAAGCAATCTCTCCTATTCATCTCCACTCTCTGTTTTGAAGCATTTTGCTGAGGGAGAGTTAACTTATTCTTAGATGCTTGTCTTTAAGGGTTTTTTCTTTCTTTTCTTCTTTCCTCAAGTTACCATAGAAAAAAATCTGTTTATCTCCTCCTCATTTCGTGAGCCAAAAAACTCAACTCATGGCTGATAAGATTAAGAATAATATTACTGGTATCTATATCAGTGTGTCTCAAATTTGAATAAATTATTTAGAGGTAAACATAAAATTAAAGAATTATATTGATAATTTCTGCAGATACCCAGTGTTGAGTTATTCTATTATAATGTTACTTAAATATATACACACATAAAATAGGTTAAATTTCTTATGCATATAACTTTTATATAGCTCAAAAATCAAAACAACTATAAAACCAATAATTAAAGTTAATGACATTAATGTGGAGAGATGATGTTTTTCTTAAACTAAATTACCACTTGCAATGTAAAAATGATACTACACGATTTTAAAATTTGGCCTGCAATGACCAAGTCTCTAGTCACTTGTTTTATGATTGTTTAAAAAACAAAAACAACTTTCTTTATAGCACACTGAGGACACTTGACCTTCATTAGTCACAAGCACATCATTTTTCTCTTAAGTGTACCACCAAGTTCTAGTTTTTGGAACTAAAGCCATCAGAAACAGCAATTACTTGGCATTACTTTTTTTTCTTTTCTTTCTTTCTTTTTTTTTTTTGAGACAGGGTCTCGCTCTGTCACCCAGGCTGAAGTACAGTGGCATGATCAAGGCTCACTGCAGCTTTCACTTTCTGGGCTCAGGTGATCCTCTGGCACCCAGCTAATTTTTTGTATTTTTTGTAGAGATGGAGCTTTGCCATGTTGCCCATGCTGGTCTCACACTCCTGGGCCCAACCATCTGCCCGCCTCAGCCTCACAAAGTGTTGGGATTACAGGCATGAGCCACCACGCCTGGCCGCAGTACCATTCTTAATGATCACTTTATAATAAAGAAGATCTGGAATATGCTTATCCTATTATTATTTTATTAGATTGTCACTGAAATTTCACTTTCTTTGGTTTTAGTAACCTGTTGTCCACAATGGTCTGAAAATATTAAATGGAAAATTTCAGAAATAAGTAATTTATAAGTTTTAAATAACTTATTACAATATATAATTGTTCTATTGTTAACCACTTACTGTGTGTCTAATTTATGAATTAAACTTTGTCATAAGCATATATGTATAGGAAAAAACATAGTATATGCATATAGGATTTGGGACTATCTACAGTTTTAGGCATTCACTGGGGGTCTGGGAACCTATCCCCCACATATAAGTGGGGACTACTATATTCAATTTTAAATGAAATGGATAAAAGCAAAAAGCCCTGTAATACGAGTGCTTACATTCCTTTTAGAGTCTTCACCTCCATATATTTGCTTTTCATTTACTGTTTTGATTAACGCCCCCACAATTAGTAAGACTTTGTATTGGCTTTTGGTTTGTTTTTGTTTTTGAGACAGGGTCTCTGTTGCCCAGGGTGGAGTACAGTGGCACAATCATGGCTCAGTGTAGCCTTGACCTCCTGGGACCAAGCAGATCTCCCACCTCAGCCTTCCTAGTAGGTAGGACTACAGGCACATGCTTCCACGCCTCGCTAATTTATTTTTTGTAGAGATGGCATCTCGCCATGTTGCTCAGGCTGGTCTAGAACCCCTGGGCTCAAGCAATCATGAGCCACCTCACTCAGCCCTTTTCAAGCTTTCTATACATTTTAATGTAGAAATTTATTGTTGTAAAAATGCATTTGTTCTCCATACTTTTGTTTTCTACCTCTTTTATCTTTGACCCCGGGTAGAGGAAGAAAAAGTCTTGTTCAAACAGTGAAACTGGGCTGGGCATAGTGGCTCATGCCTGTAATCCCAGCACTTCAGGAAGCTGAGGCAGACGGATCACTTGAAGTCAGGAGTTCCAGACCAGGCTGGTCAACAGGGCGAAACACCGTCTCTACTAAAAATACAAAAAAATTAGCTGGGTGTGTAATCCCAGCTATTCGGGAGGCTGAGGCAGAAGAATCACTTGAACCCCAGAGGCAGAGGTTGCAGTGAGCCAAGATCGTGCCACTGTACTCCAGCGTGGGCAACAGAGCAAAACTGTCTCAAAAGAAAAGAAAAGAAAAGAAACAGTGATACTTAAAGTTGCAGACCTCAGTTCTATTTTAATTGTAAACTGCTCAACCCTTCAAGCATCAAAAATAAATGCCCACCTTTTTCCCTTTAAAAAAAAAAAAAAAAGGATTCATACTAAAGTCCGCCCTCCCAAAATTTTCAGTTTTTCAATTTTTAAATTTTTTTTTTTTTTTTTTTTGTAGAGACAGGGTCTCACTTTGTAGGGCCAGACTGGTTTCAAACTCCTGGCCTCAAGCAATACCCCCACCTTGGCCTCCCCAAGTGCTAGGATTATAGGCACAAGGCACTGAGCCCGGCCAAGCTCTTTCATTTTAATATAAGAATTTATACTAACATGTTATTTTGTTTCTTAAGGTTGGAATACACACCAAGGCTTGGTTTATTGCTGGAATCTTTTTGCTGTTGACTATACCTATATCACTGTGGGTGATATTGCAACACTTAGTGCATTATACACAACCTGAACTGCAAAAACCAATAATAAGGTACGTCTTAATATATTTTGATTCCATCAGTGTTGTGTTGGCTTATTTTATAAATATGACATAAAACGTTTTAAATTTATGTTTTCCTTTTCCAATAGGATTCTTTGGATGGTACCCATTTACAGTTTAGATAGTGTAAGTATGTTTCATTTTTATCTCATTAACTAAGAACTTGTTTGATGATACTAACTATAATTACAGAATGCTTAATGAAAGTTATGTTATTGACAATAAGGAGTCAGATTAATAAGAAAAGTAAAAAGATTCACTTGTTTCTAATGTTGATAGAGAATATAAAGTATGATAATAAAAAATGTAAAATGTGATATTATAAATGTTTAAAAATCTATAGCTGTTTGCTTTCTTTTAAACTTTCAGATTGGTAAAGAATGTAATATTTTAAATTATATTACCACTCTTTTTATTTATTAAGTCTTTTATTTGAACCAAAAATTTAAAAACCTTCCCCAATAGATACACATGAAATTGTTGTAGATGACTGCTTCTAATTTGAGTAAATATAAAGGAAATATCTTTAGTAGCATTATCTATGATCATATAAAGAAAAACTTCAGATTTAAGAACTTAAGTACTTACTTTAGCTTCTCTCTTTATTCATTATTTACCCCTCAAACACTTAATTTTTGTTTACCAATATCTAAGATGTTTATTGCTTTTAAAAATTCATTTCACAGATTGATAGCCCTCATAATGATAAATTTTAGAGAGTCATATGTAAGTATATGACAAGACATCTCAAGCATAAAAATTAGCTTATTGTGAGTACCATGAATGGAGTGGCGATTCATTTTATCTTAGCTGCAACTGTCTTTAACATCTGTGCTTTTTCATAGTGGATAGCTTTGAAATATCCCAGCATTGCAATATATGTGGATACCTGCAGAGAATGCTATGAAGCTTATGTAATTTACAACTTTATGGGATTCCTTACCAATTATCTAACTAACCGGTATCCAAATCTGGTATTAATCCTTGAAGCCAAAGATCAGCAGAAACATTTCCCTCCTTTATGTTGCTGTCCACCATGGGCTATGGGAGAGTAAGTATGTTTGGTTTAATTCTTTTATGTTTTGGTTTTTCGTTTAAGCAGAGTTTTTAAGTAGCAGTCAGCTCTTTACAAGGTAATACATTAAGTATTAATAGCAGAACAATAAGTATAAGATAGAGTTCCTGATGCAGTTCCTAGTTGTTTGAAGGCTAACAAAACACAGTTTTGTAATCCCACATATATGTTAGTCTTTTTTACATTATTAATCCCAAATCCAAAAATGAAAGGATTGCAGGTAAAAACAGTAATCATTTAATCAATATGCTTTTGCAGTTGAGAACCAAGGTCTGCAGATCTTACATAAGAACACACAGCTAGTTAAAAGACAAAGACAAGACAGTCTAGATTGTAGAACCGCATATGATATGAAGTAGGAGCAATAAGTAACAGTGTTTGGTAACATAATACATCAGCTTGCCTTATTATATGTTCATGTAGGACATTAAAATTTATGTCATTTCATTTTGAAAAATAAATTGAGGTTACAATTGCATTTATTATACAAATGAACCATTTGGTATTTTTCAGCAAGCAAACATTTGAAAACAGTGTTTTAGAAAGATTAATTTTGCAATATCATAAAGGATGAATTGGAGGGAAGAAGATTCCAGAGATGGGGAAATAGGAGTTTATAATAATCTATTTGTGAAATAAAACTGAAAAGGAGGGATAAGACTGGAATAAAAAAGAAAGGCAATAAGAGAATGCAACTGAAAAATCAATAGGACGTGTTCACTAACGCAACCACCCAAGGGGTTCACTTTGCCAGCCACCTAGACAGAACCAATTCATCAAGAGGGGAATTGCAAAAGATAAAGAGTAATTCAGACAGAGCCAGCTGTGCGGGAGACAGGAATTTTATTATTACTCAAAGCAGTCTCCCCAGGCATTCGGGGAGCAGAGTTTTTAACGTTAATTTGCTGGGTAGGGGGAAGCCAGTGAGCCACGAGTACTGATTGGTGAGAGGTGAAATCGTAGGGAGTCGAAGCTATCCACTTGTGCCGAGTCAGTTCCTGGGTGGGGGCCACAAGGTCAGATGAGCCAGTTTATTGATCTGGGTGGTGCCAGCTGATCCAACAAATGCAGGGTCTGCAAAATATCTCAAGCACTGATCTCAGGAGCAGTTTAGGGAGGGCCAGAATCTTATAGCCTCCAGCTGCATGACTCCTAAACCATACTTTTTTTTTTTTTTTTTTTTCCTTGCCAAAGCATTTATTCTGGAGTTTCTCACCTTTTTTTTTTTTTTTTTAAATTATACTTTAAGTTCTAGGGTACATGTGCACAATGTGCAGGTTTGTTACATATGTATACATGTGCCATGTTGGTGTACTGCACCCATTAACTCGTCATTTACATTAGGTATATCTCCTAATGCTATCCCTCCCCACTCCCCACAATGGGCCCAGGTGTGTGATGTTCCCCTTCCTGTGTCCAAGTGATCTCATTGTTCAGTTCCCACCTATGAGTGAGAACATGCGGTGTTTGGTTTTCTGTTCCTGCGATAGTTTGCTGAGAATGATGGTTTCCAATTGCATCCATGTCCCTACAAAGGACACAAACTCATCCTTTTTTATGGCTGCCTAGTGTTACATGATGTATATGTGCCACATTTTCTTAATCTAGTCTGTCACTGATGGACATTTGGGTTGATTCCAAGTCTTTGCTATTGTGAATAGTGCTGCAATAAACATACGTGTGCATGTGTCTTTATAGCAGCATGATTTATAATCCTTTGGGTATATCCCCAGTAATGGGATGGCTGGGTCAAATGGTATTTCTAGTTCTAGATCCTTGAGGAATCGCCACACTGTTTTCCACAATGGTTGAAGTAGTTTACAGTCCCACCAACAGTGTAAAAGTGTTTCTGTTTCTCCACATCCTCTCCAGCACCTGTTGTTTCCTGACTTTTTAATGATCGCCATTCTAACTGGTGTGAGATGGTATCTCATTGTGGTTTTGATTTGCATTTCTCTGATGGCAAGTGATGACGAGCATTTTTTCATGTGTCTGTTGGCTGTATGAATGTCTTCTTTTGAGAAGTGTCTGTTCATATCCTTTGCCCACTTTTTGATGAGGTTGTTTTTTCTTGTAAATTTGAGTTCTTTGTAGGTTCTGGATATTAGCCCTTTGTCAGATGAGTAGTTTGCAAAAATTTTTTCCCATTCTGTAGGTTGCCTGTTCACTCTGATGGTAGTTTCTTTTGCTGTGCAGAAGCTCTTTAGTTTACTTAGATCCCATTTATCAATTTTGGCTTTTGTTGCCGTTGCTTTTGGTGTTTTAGACATGAAGTCCTTGCCCATGCCTATGTCCTGAATGGTATTGCATAGGTTTTCTTCTAGGGTTTTTATGGTTTTAGGTCTAACATTTAAGTCTCTAATCCATCTTGAATTAATTTTTGTATAAGGAGTAAGGAAAGGATCCAGTTTCAGCTTTCTACTTATGGCTAGCCAATTTTCCCAGCACCATTTATTAAATAGGGAATCGTTTCCCCATTTCTTGTTTTTGTCAGGTTTGTCAAAGATCAGATGGCTGTAGATGTGTGGTATTATTTCTGAGGGCTCTGTTCTGTTCCATTGGTCTATATCTCTGTTTTGGTACCAGTATCATGCTGTTTTGGCTAAACCATAATTTCTAATCTTGTGGCTAACGTTAGTCCTACAAAGGCAATCTAGTCCCCAGGCAAGAAGGAGGTTTGCTTTGGGGCAGGGCTGTTTCTATAGCTTTGGGAGAAACTATAAACTAAGTTTCTCTCAAAGGTAGTTCAGCCTACTCCCAGGAATGAACAAGGATAGCTTGGAGGTTAGACACAAGATGGAGTCGGTTAAGTTAGATCTCTTTCACTGTCTCAGTCGTAATTTTGCAAAGGCAGTTTCACTAATAAATGGGGAATAAAGTGGAAGTTACAAGCCAAGGTAAATGGAGGTAGAGTGATCAGTGTAGACATACATCATAAGAATGGCTGCACTGCCCCCTATGCAGTACAGGACCATTTGTACGACATCCTGACAAATTTTGTCTCTATTTACACCCTTGAAATGACAGGGAGCTACCTGGCTTTTTAAAATAATAAGCTACTAATGTGATCATTTGACAAATATATATTGAACACCAAGTACATGCTAGTATAAAGAAATACCCTAGTGCACAGAACAGCCATAGACCTCATGGAACTTACAGTTTGGTTAGGAGAGTCAGGAATTAAATGAAGACACAAATACATAGTTACTTATTTCAGGAAATGCAATGAAGGAAGCACAGGAGACCATGAGAGAATAGTAATGTCAAATTAATGTAGATTGGTTATCGGGGAGACAGATTGTACTCAACTCTGAAGGCAACAAGGACAAATGGGCATTTATAACTAGAGCATGTTGAGGGTCAGTGAATGCAGAATTACGAAGAGGGGACATCAGGGCTAGGAGGATTCTCACTAAACTGACTGAACAGGATTCTTGCTAAAGGCAGGCCAAGGCCTTAGTCATCAAGGGTGGGGGCTGAGGAATTTGATCAGATGTCAGAGGTGATCAGATATCAAAGGGGGCTGGGGAATGATTTAGCAAGATTCTTTTAAACTGATTGACACTCAGGACAAGGACAAGGCCCAAGGATGAAGCCAAGTTGAAAAGAGGTGTCAGAGGCTTGTCTAAAGTTTGGTAAATGGGAGTCTTTGTGAAATGAAAAACCATTTATAGGATGTTATGCAGAGAACTGGTATCTGAATTTCATTTTCAAAGATTACTGTGTTTTTTGTTTTTTGTTTTTGAGATGGTCTTGCTCTGTCACCTGGGCTAGAATACAGTGGCATGGTATCTGCTCACTGCAACCTCCACCTCCCCAGTTTCAAGCAATTCTCATGCCTCAGCCTCCCAAGTAGCTGGGACTACAGGCGTGTGCCACCACACCCAGCTAATTTTGTTATTCTTTTTTTGTAGAGACAAAGTTTTGCCATGTTGGCCAGGCTGGTCTCAAGTGATCTGCCCGCCTCGGTCTCCCATAGTGCTGGGATTACAGGTGTGAGGATGGCTTGAGCCCAGGAGTTTGAGACTAGCCTGGGCAACATAGTGAGACCACAACTCTACAGAAAATTTAAAAATAGCTGGGTGTTGGGGCACACACCTGCAGTCCCAGCCACTCAGGAGGCTGAGGTAGGAGGATCACTTGAACCCAGGAGATCAGCAGTAGCCTGGGTAACATAGTGAGACCCCATGTCTACAGCAAGTAAATTAGCCAGGTGTGGTGGTATGCAGATATAGTTCCAGCTACTCAGGAGGCTGAGATAGGATCACTTGAGTCCAGGAGGTCGAGGCTGCAGTGAGCCATGTTCACACCACTGCACTCCAGCCTGGGCAACAGAATAAGACCCTATATCTCAAAAAAAAAAAAAAAAGGTATTTAGATAATTTGTTTCCTGCCATCCACATTCTTCTGCCACTACTATTAAGGATGACTACGGTGAAATAATTAACTATAAATATGGTATCCTTCATCAAAGTGATTTCAATTTGGAGGCTTTGGGGAAAATCTGATGCTATTTAAATGAGTCGTTGAAATTCTAAGGTTTTTTTTCTTTTGCAGAGTATTGCTGTTTAGGTGCAAATTAGGTGTATTACAGTACACAGTTGTCAGACCTTTCACCACCATCGTTGCTTTGTAAGTACTTGGATTTTATATGAACTTTTTTTTTAATCCTTGTGCTCTTATGTGGGAACAACTAAGTAGAAAACATAGTGTTAATGTGCTTATTTATAATGTAGGTGTAATCTGTTTTAAAAAAAAAAAGAACTGTATAGAAACTCACTCTATTAAAATAAATAACATGACCATTTATAGGCAAAGAATCACCACAGGGGTCTTCTAAATATTTACCTCCTTTCTCGAGCTAGCTTGCTATAAAGCACTTTGAAGATTAAAAAAAAAAACACACACTTTTTCAAATACATAGCTTTACAAAAACCCTACTGCATGAAGTTAAAGTATGCTACTTTAGGTTAATTACAGTTTTATTTTCTACATAGTTAATTTAGAACATATTAGAAGTACTCTAAGAAAGAAGTCATATTTTCTTTTAATACATTCTGTCAAGGCTTAGAATTGAGGTAAAATGGGGTATCATTAAGCTACCTGGCAAAACTATTCCCTAAAAATTCAAGAACATCAAAGACTTTAATGTCAATAGATTACATGTTTTAACTCTTAGTTAGTAACATTTTGCATGCTCACAGAGGAAAACTGGAAAGAAATACCTGTGAAAGAATTCTTTATTCTGCCTTTGAGCTAGCAATTATTTAGCCATTTAATTATGAAGGCATGCTTTATTTCCCTGCAGCTTAGAAAGTGGGCAAGACTATAACAATACTGATGGTAGTACTTACTTGAGGGGATCTGGGTCTTTCATAAAATTTACCTCCAAGACAATTGAGGGGAAAAAAATTAACAACTACAGTTATATACACCTGCATTATACTATGTTTAACAATCAAGCTTTCCCAAAGTTATTAGACTGCATAGTTGGTTTTTTTAAATTTAGTAATCTTTCTAGTTGTTACATGTCTTATTTGGGATTTCCTTCAAGTTGAAGGAATAATCATATAATAACATTTCTAGAAAAAATGGGTTCTTTCATTTTTTAATTTCCTCTAGATCCAAAGTCAAGTGATTGTCAATGGATCTCTCAAATAAACTTACTTCTAAATTCTCTGTGTCCAAAGTCAAGTGATTATCAGTGGGATCTCAAATAAACTGACTTCTATAAGTATTGCTATTGCTGTATTTTAAAGTACAATTTTGATTTAGTTAATCATAGAGATATCTCATCTTTACTATTTTTAGAATCTGTGAGCTGCTTGGTATATATGATGAAGGGAACTTTAGCTTTTCAAATGCTTGGACTTATTTGGTTATAATAAACAACATGTCACAGTTGGTAAGTAAAATGTTTACTTTTCTTAAAATGTACTAAATTTGTATCTCTAACTAAATTTCTTTAGATAAAGTTTCTTCTTTAGGATAAGGCTTGCTTCTTTTTATCTTCCTATAAATTAAATCTGAAATTTAATTTATAGGAAGACTTGAAAAAAAACTTTAATATACATCTTAATACATATATAAAAATATAATAATGTCTTTGTTAATTATTTGGCGACTGTTGACAATGTTTGTTCATTTATTTCTGTTGCCCATTGCATAGCTGTATGAGTGTATCATAAATAAAAGCACAGTGCTACATAAAAAAAAATACACACATATACTGAACATATTCAGAAGAGAAAATATCAAATTGATATTTGACGGTACAGGGTTTGAATGAAAATGCGAGAATAAAATTGTCTGTTATCATGTATATTTGGAGTTAAAGGAAAATTGAGAATGCCAAGTTTAGAAAAATGGATGATGTTCTAGAAACTAATGTTCCAAAGACCTATGATGTAATGTTCTATTCGATCTTAGGAGCTTAAAAAAATGTGCAATTTTATTTAAATTCTTTGGCTAATGCTGTCAGCAAAATAATTTAGATGCAGTGGTATGCATGTTTGGTATTAGAGCTTTATAATAAAAATTAAATGTCCATGTAGCCAAAGCTTTCCCACATGTTCATCCTCTTTGGAACCAGTAATTCTGTTTCTGGGAATGTATTCTAAAGAAGTGTTCAAAAGTATGTTTGCCTAAAGTATCTTTGTATATAAAGCCTATTACTTGTAAATAACAAAAGGCTGAAAGCAATCCAAAACCCAATGATAGGGACTAGTTGAATGCACTGTGGTCTTTCCATTGGCCAAAATATTAGGCAGTTATTAAAAATAAGCCTGATGAAACATACAGAAGTTATGTATTTTAAGTGGAAAAAACATTAGGCAATAAAATTTTATAATTAGTTCATGATAGTTATTTAAAAACTGGCTTATGTGTACAAAGGATGATTGGAGACCATGAATCACTTTATTCTTTCTTTCTTTACTGGTTTCATATTCTAAAATACTTTACATTAGCATTTTATATAATTTTAATAGGGAAAAGTGAACTTTCAGGAAAATTTATTGTTATTCAGCACTACACTAGGTTATTACAGATTTCTAAAATTGTTAATAAGTCTTGTTCATTTAAAAAAAATAAATCTAGCTGAACTAATACACTGCCCTCAGGAAAAACTGTTCGATTCTTTATATTCAGATTTCATAGTCAGAATTTTATTGAAATTGGACTTGTTTAATGGGTTACCTTAGTTACATAGGATAGACTAGATAATAAGCTAAAGCCTCATAAAATGAGTGATCATTTATGTTTAAAAGCCATTACAGATGGATTTTTTTAATTTGGCTGAACAAGAGCCATTTCTTCCATTTATGTCAGTCATTTGTTTATTGTTCCCTTTATGGAACCCAGGAAGTGAACACTTAAAAACATTTTTAGGGAAGATGTTGTATATAGTATATATTCATCTGTAGTAAACTATAAAAGCTTGTTAATCTAAAAATAGAATAATAAAGCCTAGAAAAGTTTGCCTGAAACATTACTCTGCACCAGGTCTCTGGTATATAACTTTAATATTTCTATTACCATATCTATTCTTATTGAACAAGTTTAAATGTTAATCTTGTTTCTAGTTTGCCATGTATTGTCTCCTGCTATTTTATAAAGTGCTAAAAGAAGAACTGAGCCCAATCCAACCTGTTGGCAAATTTCTTTGTGTAAAGCTGGTGGTTTTTGTTTCTTTTTGGTAAGTATTACTTTCTTTTAAATGTTCTCATTTTTTGAAAGGCAATAAAAACCGTTGATTAAGGAGGATTTTTAAACATAGTCTTAATGCGGATGATAGATTAAAATGTCTCTACTTATCTTTTAAAAAGTTCATCTTTTTAGCCCTTCTAGGATTTTCAAAAGAAATAATTAGATGGTCACTGTAACATTTATGTGAAGAAAATTGTTTGAGACAACCTAAATATGTCAATACTGGAATAATTATTAAAATAAATCATGGCCCTGTCATATAGTAAAATACTATGGAGTTTGGAAGAAAGCATGATGTAGAATATTTAATTATATGAGAAAATAATCAGTAAATCCTTTTAAAACAGAAGGTAAAACTATACATAGTTCAATATAGTAAAGAGGGCCAGGCACAGGGCTCACGCCTGTAATCGCAGCACTTTGGGAGGCTGAGGTGGGTGGATCACCTGAGGTTGGGAGTTCCAGACTAGCCTGGCCAACATGGCTAGTCTCTACTAAAAATACAAAAATCAGCTGGGCATGGTAGCAGGCTCCTGTAATCCCAGCTACTTGGCAGGGAAGGCAGGAGAATCGCCTGAACCCAGAAGGCAGAGGTTGTGGTGAGCCAAAATCACACCACTGCACTCCAGCCTGGGCGCCAGAGTGAAACTCCATCTCAAAAAAAAAAAAAGGAAAAAAATTTAGTAAAGAGGTGGGTAATAGGGGTCCTAGAAAAAAATACACCAAATTTAACAAGCTAGAAATAATACAAAAGAGGAAAAAGAAAAATCCCTGAAATCCCACCACCCAGAAAAGAATGATTAACATTTTGGTAAACCTGTGTCACATATAAAACTCAAGAGAAAGTTTCATGCTATAAAAATTTGTGGAATTCAACAATGTGTTCAGTATATTGTAGATACAGTTCTTTGTCAGTAAAAAGAAATACAATTTTGTTTGTCGGGGGGGGTGTTTTTTGTGGGCCTTTTTTTTTTTTTTTTTTTGCTTTTGCTTAGTATTCTGTTATGTGAATATAACTTTTTACTAATCTCCTTTTGATATTTAGGTTGTTCCTAATTTTTTTACCATTATAAGAAACACTGAAGTGAATACTCTTGTGTATACAACTATGAAAGCATGTCCACTTCATTATTTGCTGTTTAAATTTTACCTGGGGCCATTATCTCTAGATTGCTTGAAATGCTCAGTTTGACTCCCTATCTTGGGACAAAACTACTAGAAAAATGAATTTGTAAAGCAAATTAATATATTTAACATAGATAGAGTTTCTTCAGCAATATGCTGTAAAGGCAGAGGGTGGTGGTGGTCCACAGGTTGCACTGGGTTTTTTTTTTAATGGCACATTTTTAAAACTACTGCTCATTTTATGCTTGATATAGATTTGGCGTTTACCTTTTCCTAACATATAGGCAAGCAGTAGTTATTGCTTTGTTGGTAAAAGTTGGCGTTATTTCTGAAAAGCATACATGGGAATGGCAAACTGTAGAAGCTGTGGCCACCGGACTCCAGGTAAGTAGGTGCCATCTCTGAATTCAATAGAACTTTACTATTAAGCATTTTTACATATCTCCACTAAATCTGACAACCCACAGGGTATGGGGGCTATTATCCTCACTTTACAGGTGAAAAAACAGGGGAACCCTAGAGAAATTGGCCATAATTACTAATTTGTCGCAGATACACGAATAAAACCTGGATTTCATTATTCCTAAGTCCAATTCTCTTTCTACATTTCTCCTTGTAGTCCTTGGGTGGTGAAATGCAATATACTTGATGTGACTGAGAATGAAATGTACTTTGCTAAGAAATACTTGAGGCTGACTGGATGCAGTGACTCATGCCTGTAATCCTAGCACTTTGTAAGGCCAACGTTGGGGCATCACTTGAGTCCAGGCATTCGAGACCAGCCTGGGCAACAAAGCGAGACCTTATCTCTACAAAAAATTAAAAAATAAAATACTTAGCCAGGCCCGACAGTGCATGTCTATACTCCTAGCTACGTGGGAGGCTGAAGTGGGAGGATTGCTTGAATTCAAGGAATTCAAGGCTGCTACTTGAGGAAGTGCAAAATAGATTCACATTTTGGCATTTTGCCTTTTTTTGAAGAGGTCAAAAATAATTATTTTGGAAAATGGAAAAATGAATATAATTTGGGAAGAAAAAACACAGCTGTTTATCTTACTACTTTTGAAAAGCAAGTAGAGAAAGATAGCACTCTACAAAACTAGATTTAAATCCAAAGGTGACTGTTATTTTATTGTTCTCATAGGATTTTATTATCTGTATTGAGATGTTCCTCGCTGCCATTGCTCATCATTACACATTCTCATATAAACCATATGTCCAAGAAGCAGAAGAAGGCTCATGCTTTGATTCCTTTCTTGCCATGTGGGATGTCTCAGATATTAGAGATGATATTTCTGAACAAGTAAGGCATGTTGGTAAGTACCAGCTATTTAATTCAACCGAATAGGTTAGGTAGGATATTGAATTTCTCCTGCTAGGGCAATTTATTATCTATTTGGAGATGAAAAAAGACTTTAAAGCAGTACCACAGTGCAGGCTCATCAACTTTGGGGAGTGGGAGAGGGGGAAGTGGGGAGCTTATTTTTAGAATGGTAAGTTTATAATGGTAAAAATAACTTCTAACAGAAAACTTTATATTAAAGGACGGACAGTCAGGGGACATCCCAGGAAAAAATTGTTTCCCGAGGATCAAGATCAAAATGAACATACAAGCTTATTATCATCATCATCACAAGATGCAATTTCCATTACTTCTTCTATGCCACCTTCACCCATGGGTCACTACCAAGGGTTTGGACACACTGTGACTCCCCAGACTACACCTACCACATCTAAGATATCTGATGAAATACTTAGTGATACTATAGGAGAAAAAAAAGAACCTTCAGATAAATCCGTGGATTCCTGAACAGTATGGAAAAGCGAACTGTGCAACTACTATATTGTATCATTACCTGGAATCCCATGGATTTTGTGCTTGGGACAAACCATAAATGATGGAAACTGTCAACACAAAAATAGCTGCAAGCCAGGTACAACTACTGAATTTATATATGTAAGTTTTGTATATCAAAAATAACTGATCTAAATTTCCTAGACTTAGACTTGATTTCTTAACATTAGAGTATCACATACTCAAATGGTAGACAATGACCCCAACTGAATTTTCCTGATGTTACACTGCTTTATCAAGAGGATGGACTTTTTTTTTTTTTGGAGACGGAATCTTGCTCTGTCACCTAGGCTGGAGTGCAGTGGCGCAATCTCAGCTCACTGCAAGCTCTGCCTCCCGGGTAAATGCCATTCTCCTGCCTCAGCCTCCCAAGTAGCTGGGACTACAGGCACCCACCACCATGCCCGGCCTTTTTTTTTTTTTTTTTTTTTTTTTTTTTTTATGTAGAGACAGGGTTTCACCATGTTAGCCAGGATGGTCTCGATCTCTTGACCTCGTGATCCACCCACCTCGGCCTCCCTAAGTGCTGGGATTACAGGCGTGAGCCACTGCGCCCGGTTGAGAATGGACTTTTTTTTTAAAAAAATCAGTACTTCCTACCACTGCTGCATGAGTATAATGCTCCGGAATTATCAGAAAGCATAATGCAGAAATACGAATTAGTGGAACTTAATCATGTGCCATACAAGCTTACCTAACAAGCAGTTACATCTCTTATTTCTCAACTGAATGTCTTTCAATAAATAAGAATTTATCATTTATTTTCTGCAACTTTTTTATGTCTCATTATTTAAACATTAAAAAACCTTAATATTTTAACAATTTTTGATTAGAGGCACAGTGAAAAAGAAGTCAAACAAAAAATGTACTACTTTTCGTCAGTGCTATTAAAGGCGGCAGCAAATGTAAATCTTGGCTGAATGGTCTTAATTACTCATTAAACCACAGTCAGAAGATATATAGGTGCTATTTGGGAAAACTTTATTACCTATGATGGGGTTTCTCTAATTGCTAATCACAACCCCACTGGGTCATGTTTGACATTTTATAATGAAAATAAAATAGAAAGTGCCATAGTATGTTACAGAAAGCAAAGATGAGTATTGTTTCTCAAAGCCTTTGCTTTATGTATTTATACACATACTCATTCATATATACATATATAGAGACAGATATAGTGGTTCACAGTAATTACACAAAGTCTTTATTCTGTCCACTGTTATAAACATTTCTATTAAAACTAAAACTGGGCTATATGTAAAAACCCCAAAGATACACAAAAAAAAATCTGTTAGAACTCAAGTGAATTCAGTAAAGTTGCAGAATACAAAATCAACATACAAAAAGCATTAGCATTTTTATACATAAAGAATGATCTAACTGAAAAATCAAGATGCCATTTATGATAGCATAAAAAAAATACTTAGGAATAAATTTAACACCAAGGCAGTAAAAGAATTGTACACTGAAAACTATGAAACACTGATGAAAGAAAGACACAAATAAATGGAAAGATATCCCGTGCTCATGGATCAGAATAATATTGTTAAAATGGTCACACTACCCAAAGCAATTCAGAATCAACGCAATCCTATCAAAATTCCAATGGCATTATTTACACAAATAGAAAAAAAATCCTAAAATTCATATGTAACCATAAAAGACCTGAATAGGCAAAACAATACTGAGGAAAAAAAGTTGGAGACATCACATTTCCTAATTATAAATTATATTACAAAGCTATAGTAATCAAGACAGTATGGTACTGGCATAAAAACACATACATAGAACAGTGGGATAGAAGAAAGAACCCAGAAATAAATCCAAACATACACAGTCAAATAATTTTTGACAAAGACACCAAGAAGACACAGCAGGGAAAGAAGAGTCTTCATTAAGTGGTGGTGGGAAACTGCATTTCCACAGGCAAAACAATGAAATCAGACCCTTATCTTAGACCTACACAACAATCAACTCAAGATGGATAAAAGACCTAAATGTAAGACCAGAAACAATAAAACTAGAAGAAAACATAGGAGAAAATTCCTGGACACTGACCCTTGGCAATGATTTTTTGGATACCACACCAAAAGCTCAGTCAACAGAAACAAAAACCTGACTACATCAAACCAAAAACCTTCTGACAGTAACAGAAACAGTCAACAAAATGAAACAATAGCCTACAGATTGAGTAAAAAATATTTGTAAGCCATATATCTGAAAAAGGGTTTGTATCCAAAATGTATAAAGAATTCATACAACTCAATTTTTAAAATGGGCAAAAGACCTGAATAGACATTTCTCCGAAGAAGACACACAGATGGCCAACAGGTATATAAAAGGGTGCTCAACATAATTAATCATCAAGGAAATGCATATAAAAACCACTCTGAAGTACTACCTTTCACGGAAAATGGAATGGAAGTTTCTAAAGAAAAATAAAACTACCATACGATCCAGCAATCCCTCTTCTGGGCATATACTCAAAGCAAATGAAATCACCACCTTGTAAATAGATCTGCAGTCCGTGTTCATTACAGCATTATTCACAGTAGCCAACATATGGAGACAACTCAAGTGTCCGTTGACAGATGAATAAACTGTATATATATGCATACACACAATGCAATATTATTCATCCCTAAAAAAAAAAAAAAAAACCAACGATATACTGCCATTTGCTACAACATGGATGGGCCTGAAAGACACTGTGCTAAATGAAATAAGCCAGACAGAATAAAAGACACTGCATAATCTCACATATACGTAGAATCTAAAAATAAAATTCAAATATATAAAGAACAAAACTGGTTATGGGGGGTAGGGAGAAATGGGGAAATGTAGGTCAAAGGATTCAAAGTAGCAGATATGTAGGATGAACAAGTCTAGAGATCTAATGTACAACATGAGAATTTTAGGTAACAAAATTGTACTGTATTTGGGATTCATGCTAAATGAGTAGCTTTCAGCTGCTCTTGTCAGAAACAAAAAATATATGGGTAACTGAGATGATGGATATGTTAATTTGCTTCACATCGTATACCTTAAATGTATGCAATAAAATTTATTTTAAAAATAAAACCGGGTAGTATAATAATAGAGGTACCAAGAATAGGTAGTCTGGAGCAAAGATCCATCTTATTTGTGACTTACAAAGAGTATACAGCATATAGGAGGCATAATAATCTTCCTTTATTTCAAAAGTCTGTAAAAATTGGATCAATTAATCTACTTATTGTGCATCCAAATCAAAACTTTGAAAAATAGTTTAGGATTAACTCTTTCTTCAATTAAACTTTGTTGTTACCAGCTTTTAAATGTTCTTTTGCCAAAGTAGACCAAGAAAAATGCTGCCTCCTGAAGATTTATTCCCTAACTCCTTAACTGTTGTAATTACATTTAGCTTATAGCTTAAATCCTTTTTCAAGCTTGCATTC
Organism: Macaca fascicularis; assembly: GCF_037993035.2. NCBI lineage: Eukaryota > Metazoa > Chordata > Mammalia > Primates > Cercopithecidae > Macaca > Macaca fascicularis. The sequence goes on from NC_088379.1 coordinate 152,532,657, forward strand.
TCAAAACCTGAGATGTTTCAGATGTACACTGAGTATTTAAAGGAAGCAAGATTGGAATTTACAGGTAACCATAACCCTCAGTCTTCAGTGGAAGCCTTTCAGTATTTCCCAATTACAAGTTTGGATTTAAGAAAAAAGGCCAAGATGCCTACAAAAGTAAAGTTTTGCTTTACTTATTGACACATGTCAATAACAATAAGACTTTTAAAATCCCTATTCCATAATATCGAGCAAAAGAAGTTTCCTAATTCAAAAAACTAGTGATGTATCCGTTTCCAGAAAGCAAATCTGCAGCAGTATTTCTATAATAATGCTACTCTTTTATTTAGAATCTTTTAAAATATGCTTTATTAATGTCAATGTTTAAAAAATATTTGACCATTACAAGGAATTTTTATAGACCCCCACTAATTAAGATAAGAATTTTGTACTTGTTGATGCTCTATTTAAACAGTTTTCATTGGAAAACTGCTCTTCATTGCTTTACTGTGATGCTGACATTGCTTTTGTGGTGCTGAACGCTGAGTACAAGTTCTTCTCCCATTTCAACCTGGATGGGATTATCTAAAACAACTGCAGCTTGTTTCCAGTGGGAGGCTTCACTTGAAGTATCCAACCTAATCTCTTCATCAAGGTACATATGATACCAAAATGGAATAGCAGTCACTCTTCCAGATTTACAAATGTGTACCTATGAAAATTAAGAAATTATGAAAATATCATCAGAGTACATAGAGTAGACTTAAATAAGTCTTCTTTCTCTTTTTAGTTACTTTTAAATACAAGAATTTATTTTACAATATATTTCACCAACCTATTCACTAATTTACTTAAATCCATTTTTTGATATTGTTCAGAAAATAAGATTTAAATCTTTAAAGTAGCTAAAACTATGTATAAAAGTATCACCTAATTTAAGATAATTATTCTAAACAATAACAAACGAAATCATTTTGCATGTTGTCCTTACCTTTACTTCTCTTTTAGAGGTGTTCAAATATGGAGTCATTAAATCTAGTCTTAAGAGTTCCACTGGCTTGCTTAAAGGTATACAGGGCAATGAGGATAGATCCAAAAATACACGTATAGGTACCTAGAGAAAGTATAAATTTTTCACTTTCACTTTTTGTGGTCAGGGCTCAAGTTTTTCACTTTTACATATTTCTTTTGTGGTCAGGGCTTGCTTTGTACTTGACTCAATATGATAGAATACTTTTTACATTACCTCCTTTATATTCCCACATCAAGCTAAGGCTGGCTTTCATTAGAACTTTCATTGTTCCAGTACAAAAAGAATGAACAAACCAAGGTTTAGGCAGGTTAGATAATTTGCTATGGTTTCCATTACCTGTAGATCTTTCATTTGGATGGGAGCAGATTAAATTTTTTAAGCTAAACAGCTCTGAAAATTTTTAACCCAAGGATTTGTTTATGAAATAATGGTACAACACTAATTGAATTGTTTCAGATATGATGCCAGATTCAATCAAATAATAATTGATTTCATTTGGAAAATAAGTTTATTTCTAGAAGGCAGTGGTTCTCAATCTTGGCTGCAAACTAAAATCACTTGGGGAGCTTTTTAAAAGCCCAGCTGTTCAGGCCACACCCCAAACCATCTGGCGATAGGATCCCCAGATGTTTCTAATGTACAAAGTTGAGAATCACTATTAAGTGGTCTATCAAGTTTAGTAGCAATTGAATGCTACTATTTAATACTAATAATTTTTAGCTTCATCCTCATTTGAAACAAAGGTAACTGTCATTTTCCTGGTAGAAGGCGAAACAGGACACAGATACATTCCCCTCTCCCTGGGCATCCTTGAAACCATCCAGACTTCCCCATAAAAACTCTAACAGTAACCCCACACCATTTCTAATACTCCTTGTTATGCTCCTATTTTTACATCAAACCAGAAGAAGCCTTAGATTCTCATGTCACCTCTTATCACCTGCCTCCTAATCCCCACACTGCTGAACCCATACCTCATAGTCAGCCCCCACTTTTGTTTCTCACACTAACTGGTCCACTCCTGTCTTTTTTTTTTTTTTTTTTTTTGAGACAGGGTCTTACTCTGTTCCCCAGGCTGGAGTGCAGTGGTGTGATCACAGCTCACTGCAACCTCCGCCTCCTGGGTTCAAGTGATCCTCCCATGTAGCTAGGACTACAGGTGCCTACCACCACACTTGGCTAATATTTGTATTTTTTGTAGAGATGGGTTTTTGCCATGTTGCCCAGGCTGTCTCGAATTCCTGGACTCAAGCAATCTGCCCTCCTTGGCCTCCCCAAGTGCTAGGATTATAGGCATGAGCTACCATGCCCGGCCCCCCTGTCATCTTTGCCAGTTCCTTCTATATAACCAACCAAACCAAGCTCATAACTTTATGAGTTCTCTAGAGTTCAGTTCCCAGCCCTCTTTATCAACATGCCCCCATGTTATTTCATCCAGTCTTATGGCCTTAAATACCAGCTACAGGCTAACTGCCAAATTTAAATCTTCAGCCCAGAGCTTTCTCTGAATTCTTACCCAATTGCTCAGTGACCACAGCAACATACAAAGCCTGATCCTATTTTCCCCATTATCAGTAAATGGGAACCATTCTTCCAGGTGCTTTCACCTAAAAAAAAATGGAGTCCTCTTTCATAGCCCACATCCAACTTACCAAAAATTCTACCTTTTTTTATAGCCCTATTCTCCAAATCTAAATGTACATGTAGTAGACATTCAGTAAACATTTGTTACTCTATCACCCAGGCCGGAGTGCAGTGTTGTGATTTCAGCTCACCGCAACCTCCACCTCCCAGGCTCAAGCAATTCTTCTACCTCAGCCTCCCAAGTAGCTGGGACTACAGGCATGCACCACCAAGCCCAGATAATTTTTGTATTTTTTGTAGAGACAGGGTTTCCCCATGTTGCCCAGGCTCATCTCGAACTTGTGAGCTCAACCAATCTGCCCCACCTTTGCCTCTCAAAGTGCCAGGACTACAGATGTGAGCTACCATGCCCAGCCCATTTCTAAATCTTGACTCCTTATTTCCTAAACAGAGGCTAACCCCCTTTTGCTTGAGCTCTGTTTTCCTAGGCTCCTGCATTCCTGCTCTCTGCAGTCTGATTTCCTAGAATCTGAGCATTAGCTGCTGATACTTATCAGCTGCCAGCCTGAGGTCTCAATGTAAGGGTTCAAGTTTAGAACATAAATCTCTTTTGGACAAAGACCACTCTTTTTCTTAAGATTAAAACCTAGGACCCTTCTTCCATTTATGACAGTGATTTAGAGGAGTATCTATAAACTTATTTTTTTTTGAGATGCTGTCTCGCTCTGTCATCCAGACTGCAGTGCAGTGGCACGATCTTGGCTCACTGCAACTCCTGCCTCCTGAGTTCAAGCGATTCTCCTGCCTTTGTCTCCAGAGTAGCTGGGATTGCAGGCACGCACCACCATACCTGGCTAATTTTTTTTGTATTTTTAGTAGAGGCGGGATTTCACCATGTTGGCCAGGCTGGTCTTGAACTCCTTACCTCAGGTGATCCACCTGCCTCAGCCTCCCCAAAGTGCTGGGATTACAGGCATGAGCCACCACACCTGGCCAAATACCTATAAACTTTTATCAGCAGTCACGACAAAATTCCTTGGTTACTGTAATGTCTAGGTTGATTTTTACCTATAATAAGTTCCTTTGTTGTACGAACTTACTATAGGTAAGAATCTAAGTGCTCTTAGTCACTGTGTTTAATCCAGCTAAACTTTAGTCACTGTGTTTAGCTAGATTAAACAGTGACTAAAGAGAGCGCAAAGGTAGACTGTTCAACAGCATCCTGGTTGAACTTCTCCTCTAGACACTTACCTGAAACTGATTAATAAAAGGTGCTATATTTAATCCAAGAGTACGTTCTGTTCCTTGAACAGCATTCTCCTCTAGGAGTGTCTGTGATTCCACAAGCAACCCAAACATCAGCACATATTGAGGAAAGATCTTGCCTCCAGATTGTAGTAAACACCTAAGGAAAAAAGTACATATTTTAAAACGCTTTTGCAGCTGGGCCACAGTGGCTCATGCCTGTAATCCCAGCCCTTTGGGAGGCCAAGGTGGGTGGATCACTTGAGCCCAAGAGTTCAAGACCAGCCTAGGCAACATGGCAAAACCTCATCTCTATAAAAAATATAAAAACTAGCCAAGCGTGGTGACATGCACCTATAGTCTCAGCTACTTGGGAGGTTGAGGCAGGAGGACTGCTTGAATCCAAGAGGTAGCAGTTGCAGTGAAATACATCCCACCACTGCATTACACCCTGGGTGACAGAGTGAGACTTTGTCTCAAAAATACATAAAACAAAAGAAACCCTTTGTAATCCCCCCAATTGTATAAACATCAGTAACTAAGAATCATGATAAATCAGTAAAGAGCTACAGATTACACAGAGTCTAATGGATTTTCAATTATTCATGGCTGGTATTTCAGAATAGTAAACCACTAGAAATAATTTCTCAAGTCAAAGTACTGATCAATGAAAGAGAAAAATGACCAGTTAGCTATTTAAATGAACATACGTCTTTAGATTCAGGAAAGAGTCATCAATGGATGCTAAAACTAGTAGGTCAAAGTTTGATTAGGAAAATATCCTTTTACAGTCTCAAAGTATCACCCCCACAAATGACTTACCACAAAGGGGGAAATAGTGACTTACTGAATGGAGAAATGTGTAGATACAACTTAAACCATGTGATTGTATTAACATCAAAAATAATGGGACAGTCTGGGCACGGTGGCCGAGATGCCTATAATCCCAACACTGTGGGAGGCCAAGGTGAGAGAATTGCTTGAGCCCAGGACTTCAAGACCTGCCTGGGCAACATAGCAAGACCCCATCTCTACAAATAAACTAGCCAGGTGTGGTGGTGCACACCTGTAGTCCCAGCTACTCAAGAGGCTGAGGTGGGAGGATTGCTTGAGCCCAGGAGGTCCACACTGCAGTAAGCAGTGACTGCACCACTAAAAAGACATGAAAACTAAATGGAATATATGATCCTGGATTGGATTCCAGACCAGGAACAGAAAAGCTACAAAGGACATTATTGTGACAACTGGTGAAACCTGGATAAAGTTTGTAGCTTAGATAACAGTATTGTGTCCCTGTAAATGTCCTGATTTTAATAATTGTACAGTGATTATATAAGTGAATGTCCTATGCATTCCAAGGTATTAGGAGTAAAGACACATTGTATCTATGGTTCAGGGAAAGAGCCTGAAATGTTTTTTCCCGAACAATTTAGCAGATGTGGCAAAATATTAATAGTTTGTGAATCTGAGTGTAAGGTGTATGGTAAGTTCTTTGTATTATTAACTTCTCCAAAGGCTTGAAATTATTTCAAAATAAAAGGTTAAACACTCCAAATGCAAAATTAAAAAAAAAAAAAAAGTCCAAATACTCTAATACTCGAGGAGAGAGAGTCAAGTGTTAACAAAATCCTTTTTCTTCCTACAGTTGACCTTAGGTTTACCTTCTCTTTCTCTGAAAATCTTATAAGAATAAAATGTCAGCTGTGTTTATCAGCAACACTGCTTATGGTTAAAAAAAAAAAATCTCTTAATAGATAGACTGTATCTGGACGGAGAGAACTATGAACAAAGGATAAATGCCTGACGGGAACCCATACCACATGTGGGCTTCCCTGAGAGTGTAACCAGGTGTTCATATTGCTAGGCCGTGGAAGCTGTGCCCATGGGAGAAGAGTTGCTATATGAAGCGAAGGGCTCTTAAGCCAAGGCAGCTTCCACACCTACCTATGTAGTCTTGTTTCCTCACACCTGAACTATGTGCTATGTGGGTGGGCCACCTACTGACATCCAATGAAACAGAGGTGGAGGATACTTTAAACCAAGTAATTATTTTCATTTTCCACATTTACAATCAAATGTCAAATCTACATTTTTACTGAATATTCCAAGCTTGTTCCTACTTGAATTTCTAGAACAGCATACTAGGCAGGTGAACTTTATATTATCATATGTACATTTCGCAGTACGTTTTTACTCCTATATTAAATATTTAGAGTAAGAATCCACTTATAAAAATATAGAACTAAACATTTCACCAACACATTTGTTCATATCTTAAAAAGTAATTCATAAACATTTCCAAAATTATATACTATGCAGTCTCCCTAAATAGATCATTAAAACCTAGACAAGCTAAGCTATAAAACATCCCATTCCTCAAAACTACTTTGGCACTACTGCTCTTGAATTAGATTTCAATTAGTTCTCTGGTCTCTTACTAAACTGATTATCTCAATTCCATAACCACTTAAAGATATCTAAAGCAAGGACAATTAAATTGTAATGACAAGACGTGGCAACTAAATGCAATGTAAGACTCTTGGTTAGAACTAGACTGGGAAGAAAAGCAATGAAGAATATTACTGGGGTAACGGGAAATTTTAATATGCACTATATATTAATAATAGTGTTTTATCAATGTGAAATATCCTGAGTGATAATTTTATTGTGATATGTAGGAAAAACATTTGTTCTTAGGAAACACATGCTAAATACTAAAGAAAAGATGAAGTTTATGATGCCAACAATCAACTACCAAATGGTTCAGTAAAGTAAACAATAATCTAGTGTTCTCTGTTATTATTCTTGCAATTTTTCCTAAGTTTGAAAATTTTCAAAATAATACATTTGAGGAAAAGTTAATAAGGAAACAGTCTGCTCTTGTAACAGCTCACTCTCTCCTAAAGACAAGCTAACAGGAAGCCATATCCCCAGCCATAATGTGAGGAGCAAAGATTCAGCAAGCAAAGTTAAGAGATGACTCCAAGTGTAATGGCACCAGATTGATAAAGATAAGTCATGATTCTGCACCAGGATAATCTCTCTTCACCCACTAAATATAACGACATGATCCTTTAGAGTTGTAATAAATCCTATATTCATAAATTAGCCTAAGAATGGACTCCACCCTGCCCCCAGTGCTTTACCCATTGTTGCTATTCCTTTCCTATCAACTTTTTGGCATATTAGGTAGTCTGGTAGAAATTCAATCTCCACAGTTAGTGAAATTTCACACCTCATAATAAAATTGCACAGCTCTTAACCAAATTCCAATCTATGCCTTTACCAAACTGGCTACAATTTTATGTCTTCCCAAATCACTGGAAAAATCTTTTTTCCTCAAAAGGATCAAGTTTAATTCTGAAAACTCATGTTATTAAAATTATCTAACAACTGACGTTATCTGCTAACTGTGATGCATTTAAGTGAAAATCAGATCTAATTTTCTTCAGGATCACAAAGGTCTCTGAAAGGAGAAACTAGCCACAGAACTTTATGTTGCTTGACTAACAACCCTTCACTCCTCAAATAGCCACAAGAGGGTACCATTCTATGAAATTAGCAAGTTAAAAAAGCACACAGGTTAATAAAAGCTAACCTTATAGTCATGAAATCTATGGGAGAAAGAGAGTTGGGAACGATATCATGTGAGTCACTGAAGTAGTCTTAGGAACGTTTCTATTTATAAAACGTAGGTTGAGCCCAGGAAGTCAAGGCTGCAGTGAGCCATGATCATGGCACTGCACTCCAGCCTAGGCGACAGAGTGACAGCCTGTCTAAAAAAAATAAAACTTCTGACACCAAGTGGTGGTGGCGGGGGGGCAGGGAGGAGGTTCCCACCCCAAAAAATTCTCAGACACCTTTTGAGTGTACTACAACTGAAATCAATACTGACATTACCTGGAGTTAGCATCAAGTGCTATAAGGGCTCCATCCCACATGACTGCCCCCAGTTCTGATGCCAACTGTAGGTCCTGGACTTTCAGTACTTTTGGCCATGTATAAAACTGAAACCACCTTTGCAAAAATTATGGCAGTAAAAGAAATCTAACATAGCTCACTCCATTCTGCTTCTAACCTCACAAACTGACTGTCTCAGGCATAGGGTAAGCTAACTGTGGGAGGAATTTTAGTTTATAGTTTAACTTTAAAGCAAGGATGATAATAGTCCCTTCCTGAAATGAACCCTCTCCTTGTTCAGGGACCAAAACAGCCACTGTAGAACTAAGGAAAGGCCACAAGGTTAGGATTATGGGAGGAGCCTGAATTCTGCTAAAATGTAGGCACAGTTAAATGATACCCAGTCATTGTACCCTAGCTTGCTTTTCTATAATGCCCTACTGCTCAGGAATCATGGAGCCAGAGGTCACAAGATGTGTAACTGCCCCAATTGCTCCTATAGATAACATCAGTATTGTAAAACCTAAGATTGGTCTTTGAGATATTTTTCAGACTCAACTGCTCCTATGACTCCCACCCAGAAACTTCACTCAGCACAGGAAGACTGTTTTTGACATCCCTATGATTTCATCCCAAACCAGTCAGCAGTATCCATTCCCTAGCCACCAGTTCACCAAATTATTCTTTAAAACTAGCCTCTGAGTTCTCAGGGAGGTGGATTTGAAAAACATCTCCCATTCTTCCACTTGGCTGCCTTGTGATAATTACACACTTTTCTTTTTTTCTTTTTTTTTTTTTTTTGAGATGGAGTCTCACACTGTTGCCCAGGCTGGAGTGCAGTGCTGCAATCTTGGCTCACTGCAACCTCTGCCTCCCAAATTCAGGCGATTCTCCTGCCTCAGCCTCCTGAGCAGCTGGGATTACAGGCACACATCACCATTCCCAGCTAATTTTTGTATTTTTAGTAGAGACGGGGTTTTACCATGTTGGCCAGGCTGGTCTCAAACTCTTGACTTCAAGTGATCCACCCACCTCGGCCTCCCCAAGTGCTGGGATTACAGGCATGAGCCCACCTAAACTTTCCCTACTGCAACTTCTGCTGTTCTCACTGTATTGGCTTTTCTGGGCAGTGGGCAAGAAGAACCCATCAGGCTGTAACAATCAAGGGTTCCCACAATGTCTTCTTTGAGTTCAATAATTTGCCAGAATGGCTCACAGAACTCAGAAAAACACTTTACTTATATTTACGGATTTATTACAAAGGATACAACTCAGGAATAGCCGAATATAAAGTATACATAGGGCAAATATGATATTGTGATTATAATAAGATACATATATATCTGGTCTTCATCCTGTTTCCTGCCACAGAACTCCTAACACCCTTGGAACCTACAGAATGGTGTCTTCTGTATGCTAATGAGATAAATGATGACTCAGGGCCCCTACCCAGCCCTAGGTTGGGGGCTAAAAGACCATGGCAAGATTAGAGGATTGGGACTTTCCATCCAACCCACTAGCCTCCGGAGAGAGGAGACACACTGAAGGTTGAGTTGATCACTAATAGCCGGTGATGTAATCAGTCATGCCTACATAACAAAGCTTCCATAAAAACCCAGAAAGACAAGGTTCAGACAGCTTCCAGGTAGCTGAACACATGGAGGTTCCTAGAGGGTGCCCAGAGAGGGCATGGAAGCCCTGTGCCACTTCCCACATGCTTGCTCTATGCATCTCTTCATCTGGCTCTTCATCTGTATCCTTTGTAACATCCTTCATAATAAATGAAATGGGCAAACATAAGTAAAGTGTTTCCCTGAGTTCTGCGAACCACTCTAGAAAATTAACGGAACTCGAAGAAGTGGTCTCAGGAACTTCCAATTTACAGCCTGTGAGAAGTACTAGTGACAACCTACTACTTGTAACTGGCATATGAAGTAGGGGGCAGTCTGTGGAACTGAGTCCTCAACCTGTGGAATCTGACACTATCAACTAAGTGATAATCAGTTTAGTTCTCCGTTATCTATGCTTGCAATTTTTTTTTCTCTGTTATTATCCTTGCAACTCAACTTCTATATGTGAATGAGATGAATGGTGACTAAGACCCCCTCCCTACCCTTAGGTTGGGGGCTAAAAGATAGTGTCAGATGTTAGCTATGTTCAGATAAAATGACCATTGCTTTGAAACTCTGCTTATCTTTACTAACATTGAGTGTTTTGTTGTTACTTACATTACTGCAACTGCTAGACTCCTCAGAAATCTTTTGCAAAGCTAAATGATACTTCAGAACCATCCATGCCTTCAGCAATGAAAAAAATAATGTTGTAACTCAAAAGTCTAACAAAATATAACAGACTGGGTAATTTATAAAGAACAGCAACTTATTTGGCTGACTGTTCATGGCAGAGGGCAGAGAGATAGAGAGAGGAGAGGGAGAGAAAGAATGGGAAAGAGGGCTGACCTCATCCTGTATAAAAACCCTCACTCCCATCCATGATAATGGCATTAATCCACTTATGAGGGCAGAGCCCCCCTGACCTCATCCCCACTTAAATATCACACCTCTCAACACTGTTGCAATGAAAATTAACTTTCCAACACATGAGCTTTGGAGAAGACATTCAAACCATAGCCATGGTTTTTAAAAAAACAAAAAACGAAAGAGTTTACCAAGCCTTCAAGCTTTCCCCTGTATTTTAAACTAGCATGAGTGAATAGAACTTAAGAATGAACTTTTTTTTTTTTTTTTTGAGATGGAGTTTCGCTCTTGTTGCCCAGAGCTGGAGTGCAATGGCGCGATCTCAGCTAACAGCAACCTCCCCCTCCCGGGTTCAAGTGATTCTCCTGCCTTAGCCTCCCAAGTAGCTGGGATTACAGGCATGCGCCACCACGCCTGGCTCCTTTTATTTTTTAATTTTTAGTAGAAACGGGGTTTCTCCATGTTGCTCAGGCTGGTCTCAAACTGCAGACCTCACCTGTTCAGTCCGCCTCGGCCTCCCAAAGTGCTGGGATTACAGGCATGAGCCACCGCTTCCAGCAAGAATGATCATTTAAAAACAACTGCAGATCAGGCACAGTGGCTCACACCCATAATCCCAACACTCTAGGAAGCCAAGACAGGAGCCCAATTACAATACATCACAGTTAACAGAATGAAGACCACATGATCATCTCAATGGATACAGAAAAAGCATTTGACAAAAATCACACTTTCATGACAAAAGCGTTAAACAAACTAGGAATAGAAGGAAACTACCTCAACATAATAAAAGCCATATATGAAAAGCCCACAACTATTAATATCACCACACTTGAAGATATATATATCTTGGTTTCAAAATCTAGTTCTCCACTAAAAGGAACCAAAAGGAACCAGAGTCCCTTGGAGAAAGACTAATCCTAAGGTTGGGGTTGAGAAAAATTCAAGATGAAAATAAAACATCTGGTTGCACCAAAGTAAGAACATGCTCAAAGAATTATGGGAACGTGTCAAAAAGACACAGGAACTAGTTTAAAGGACCTCCCACTGGCCAAACCTGGGACGATTTTAGCATCAAATGAAGTCACATGTCCTGAAAAGTAATGCTTGAGGAGCATACAATGATCTTGACTTATTTTTACAGTTATGCCATTAAAGAACTTAAGGAATTTACATAAAATCTGAGCTCAAAAAAAAAAAAACCCAAAAGTTATTATGTTGTGTTTTACCTGGATATTGCAGCTTTTTCCATTATTTCCTGCTGAATGAGCCCAGATGGCTCAATGACATCCAATATAATTATGCTCCATAACTTGTCTGATTTTGGCCTTTGTAACATAGCAGATTCATCCTCCACATGTCTCAGCCAAAACTCAAGTGTTTCTTTAGGAAAGTGATTGGCTTCAGATATGAGGTCCAGAGCAATACGATGCTGGTCTTTCTCCACAGAACTGTATGGTTTAACCTGCCCAAGTGTGCCAGCAATAAGAGGCAGAATAGAGAAGCCTTCAGACACATCTAACACGTAGAAAGGTTCAGGGATGTTCTGTACAGTATTACTCTGTCCAGTTCCAGAGTTCATCTCATTCTGACAGTGAGTATCCATGGTCTGATACAGTTTCTCTGGAGTCAGTGAAGATAAAACTTTGCTCATTGCCATTTTAAAGCCTTCATGATATGGGATGTTGTTAAGCAAAGCAATTTCTGTAGATTCCAATACACATGTCTGCTCTACAGCATCTGGTTTACTGGTCTGAAGGTTAGCAAGGGCACTACAAAGTTCAGCCTCATTTCCTAATGACAACAAGTCTTTATTCTGGGTAAAACTTCTTGCAACATCCATTTCACATTCCAAATCCAAGACACTAATACTCTGGATTCTTAAGTAACAGTCTTGACAAGACACTTCCATCATCACATGGTCTCCAGGCTTTATCCAGTAGTCTTCATTAAACAGTAAGAAAGAAAAAACAAAATATATGGAGTGCTTATAAGCCAGAGGATCACATAAACATCTCCATCCTCCATCTAACCCCCCATTCTTTAAATCACTATAGAAAGGATTACAAATACTCATTTAATATACAAAAAAAAAAAAGAACAGGAAAACCCTACCAGATTTACTTAGGGAAAAACTGAAATTTGAAGATTCAGTCAACCAGTAGCATAATGGAGACATTCGAGAGCTCCATTATTGACCCTGAGACTATCAGTGTGATAATGTTTTTACTGCCATCACTAGGTCTCTCTATATCCCCAAATTGGGGTGTTGGTGGAGTACTGCAGCAGACTCTATCATCTTTGGTAATGAAGGCTAATAACAACAAAGATAAAATTCAGGGATAAATATCAAACCTCACTTTAGCTTAAAGGGACATTCTTTTCTCTAAGAGAAATTTCCAAAAGAACAAGGTAACATTCAACAGAATTGTATCAGTTATATTTGTTAACTGTAAGCATTCTTGCATGTCTAGGAACTTCAAAGTATAAAGAAGAACCAAGTCCTACAATAAAGACCATATCATACTCCTTTCATATGTGGGAAAACTTCCGTTTATTTTGTTTTGTCTTTTGAGACAAGGTCTCACTCTGTCACCCAGGCTGGGATGCAGTGGTGTAACAAGGCCCCCTGCAGCCTCCAACTCCTGGGCTCAAGCGATCCTCCTGCCTCAGCCTCCCAAGTAGCTACAACTACAGATGCATGCCACCAGGCCCAGCTATTTTTTTTAAATAGAGATGAGGTCTTGCTATTTTACCCAGGCTGGTCTTGAACTCCTGGGCTCAAGTGATCCTCTCGCCTCAGCCTTCCAATGTGTTGGGATTACAGGCATGAGCCACTGCGCCTGGCCTACATGTGGTAAAATTTTAAAATGTAAATGTATAAATGTATAATCGCAATTCCTTCTCATTAGCCCTGGAACCAGTTGAAAATACAAGTTGTTACACTTTTTTGGGTTTTTTGGAGACAGTGTCTTGCTTTGTGGCCTAGGCTGGAGTGTAGTGGTATGATGACTGTGGCCTCAATCTTAGGGCTCAAGCTATCCTCCCACCTCAGCCTCCAGAGTAGCTGGAACTACAGGCGCTCACCACCATACCTGAATTTTAAAAAATTTTTAGAAGAGACCAGACTGTTCTCAAACTCCTGAACTTCAGCAATCCTCCTACCTCGGCAGGAGGATCCCAAAGTGCTGGGATTACAGGTATGAGCCACTGAGCCCAGCCATAAATTGCTATTCTTATGCTTAAACATAGAAATGTCCTGTCTCTAAGAAGGATTAAAAAACAAAAGACATCTGTCTAAGTTACTACAGGTAAAAGAGAGTTAAAACAAACACAAGTAAAAAATATCATTCACTGAGTGCCAGTCACTGTGGTAGGCATTTATACCTACCATCTCTAAGAATCCCTAAAACAGTGCTGCAAGATAAATGGTATCATCCCATTTTTATATATACAACATAAGCTCTGAAAAACAAGTGGCAAGGATGGCCAGGAGGGATTCAGTAAGTAGCAGAGCCAAGAACGGAATCCAAATCTACCTAACTGACTCCAAAAACAACATACTAGCCACAAAAATATACTGATCCCAGGCTTTTATGACCTTGCCAAATTAGATCCCTTGATTAAGAAACTAAACAGAAATAGATGTATTAACTTCCAGTTTAAGAAGGGTAGAGTTTCTCTCTCTCTCTCTCTCTCTGTGTGTGTGTGTGTGTGTGTCTGTGTGTGTGTCAGGATCTCCCTCTGTTGCCCAGGCTGGAGTGCAGTGTTACAATCTTGGCTCACTGCAGCCTCAACCTCCTGGACTCAAAGGAGCCTTCTTCCTCAATGCCCCAAGTAGCTGGAACTACAAGCACTTGCCACCATCCCCAGTTAATTTTTTTCATTTTGTAGAAGCGAAGTCTTGCAGCCGGGCACAGTGGCTCACACCTGTAATCCCAGCACTTTGGGAGGCCGAAGTGGGCGGATCAAGAGGTCAGGAGATCAAGACCATCCTGGCTAACACAGCAAAACCCTATCTCTACTAAAAATACAAAAAAATTAGCTGGGCGTGGTGGCATGCACCTGTAGTCCCAGCTACTCAAGAGGCTGAGGCAGGAGAATCGCTTGAACCCAGGAGGCAGAGGTTGCACTGAACTGAGATTGCGCCACTGCACTCCAGCCTGGGTGACAGAGTGAGACTCCATCTCAGAAAAAGAAAAAAAGAAGTGAGGTCTCGCTATGTTGCCCAGGCTGGTTTAAACTCCTGGCCTCAAGCAATCCTCCCACCTGGGCCTCCCAAAGTACTAGGGTTACAGGTGTCAGCCACCATACCCAGCCTAAAAAGGGTTGTTCTTCTATATAATTCAACTACTTTAAACTTACATTAAACCCATCGAATCACTGTAAAAAAAATTTCCATACCAAAAAAAAATCTTTAATACAGAACTTCCCTAGGGAAGTTCACAGATCCATGAACTCTCTAAAACTGAAAAACTTTGTGCTTGTATGAATGTGTACATTTTTATGACCCAGGGCTCCACAGACGTCATCAGCTGCTCTAAGGAATAAGAACTCCTGCACTAAAAGCAGTACTTTTCCAATACTTCCCATGAAATAATGGAGCAGGACTTCTTTCATCTACTGATAACTAGAAAAATGAGAGCTGAAGAAATAATGATAGGTTTTCCAAGTGCTATGCAACAGAGTTGTGTTTGTCTCTCTTAACCACAAATATTACCTATTTCAAATTTCTTTTGGAAAAAAAAAAAAAAATGGAGTTCTGAAAGATTTAACCAACCTCCCTTGACTGAAAACTTCGTATCGAAAGGATTTTTTTTTATTTTTATTTTTGCCACTGACTCGAATACTTAGAAGATTAAAGCAAAAGGTTTAAAAAAAAAAAAAAAATTGACAAGACCTACCTGTAAGGTCCTGTACGGGGTAGACAGCCTGTTCCCAACATGTTTCCTCACTAGGACTTGTGGATAAACTATGTTCATCATCAAGCTGGAGCACAAACCAAACCATAATAGCATCTAGTATGCCTTCTTTAATAACAGGAATACCAATCTTATCAGGCTTTTTAGTTGCAAGACTTTTTAATTCCTGAGAAAAATGTAAAAGGAATGAAAGGGTTTTATGTATTTCATATATACATGCCTCAATGTCTTACCATTTTCCATCTCTGGAGTTCTTAGTCCTGCCCAGCTCCCTGAGGGATTCAGTACACTGGCACACCTATAACCATGTTAAGGCACAATGGTTGGGAAGCTCTGACCTATTTTATTGGAATACCATGTAGCTATTATTAAAAAGAATGAAGCAGATATATATTGCTGATATGGAGAGAAGTCCATAATATATTGCTGAATGAAAAAGGTTAAGTAACAAAGCAGTGGAGATTGTTTTGTTTAGAAAATAGAGGGGGATGGAAGGGGGTAGGGAGAGAGAGGGAGTAGGGAGAGAGAAAGAATGTGTAAGAGAGAGAGAGAGAGAGAAAGAGAGAGAGAGAGAGAGGGAGTGTGTGTGTGTGTATGTACAGAAAAGTAGGTCTGGAAAGACGCACTTCTAACTAGTGACCTGGGGAAAGAAGGGTTGAGATTTTAAAGAGGAAGAAAAATACTAGGACTTTTTCCTTTCTATCCTGTATTGCTTGAAAGTATTAAACAGACATGCATGACTTTTGAAACTAAAACCTTAATAAGATTTGTGTGTGTGGCTAAGAAAAATTAAAATTTTAAAAAGCCTTAAAATAATAAAAGGATAACTGGCAGCTACAGACGTGTTACTTGCTACTGAAAGTCATAACAGGTAAGGAATGCTCTTGAAGCTCAGAAAGCTCAGCCTCAGTAAGCAAGGCCAAATTGTTAAATTAGTTCCAGATCACCTCAAGAACAAGGTGGTAACAAATAATAAAGGAAAGCTTCTATTAAGTTATAAAAATCTTAGGCTAGCTGGGCATGGTGGCTCATGCCTGTAATCCCAGCACTTTGGGAGGCCGAGGTGGGTGGATCATTGAGGTCAAGAGTTCGAGACCAGCCTGGCCAACATGGTGAGACCCTGTCTCTACTAAAAATACAAAAATTAGCCGTTCATGGTGGTGGGTGCCTGTAATCCCATCTACTCGGGAGGCTCAGGCAGGAGAATCACTTGAACCCGAAAAGTGGAGGCTGCAGTGAGCCAAGATCACACCATCGCATTCCAGCCTAGGCAATAAGAGCGAAACTCTGTCTCAAAAAAAAAAAAAAAAAAAATCTTAGGCTAAAATTACCCCCCACAAGTATTCTATCTCCAAACAGGTTTCACTTATAACATTTATGTCCTTGAACATTGAACCTTACTTATTAAAGACCTTCAGAGAATTCTATGTAACCTTTCCAATTTCTTTCGGCACCCCCTTTTTTTTTTTTTTTTTTTTTGAGACAGAGTTTCGCTCTTGTTGCTCAGACTGGAGTGCAATGGCGCGATCTTGGCTCACGCAATCTCCGCCTCCCAGGTTCAAGCAATTCTCCTGTCTCAGCCTCCCGCATAGCTGGGTTTACAGGCACCCGCCACCACACCCGGCTAATTTTTTTGTATTTTTTTAGTGAAGACAGGGTTTCACCATGTTGGCTAGGCTGGTCCTGAATTTCTGACCTCAGGTAATCCACCCACCTCAGCTTTCCAAAGTGCTGGGATTACAGGCGTGAGCCACTGTGCCCAGCTGGGCACTTTCTTTATACAGAACATCCTCACACCATTCACCAACACACACACATACACACTAGGGTGATCAGCTTCTCTTGCTTTTCCTAGGACTATCTTGGTTTCAAAACAGAAAGTCTCAAGTCTCGGAACCCTCTTCAGTCCTGGGCAAACCATGAAGGCTAGTCACCGTAATATACATACAACCTAGAGATTTGGATTATTGTTCATTTTGTTAATTTGAAATGGCAGCATGATACAGAGAAAAGTCAGAAAGACCTAGGTTAGAATTCCTGCCCCTGTATTCACATGCTGAATAATTTGGGTGGGAATTATTTAATGTAAGCAACAATTTCCTCATCTGCGTAACACAAGGATAATTATAATTGTATGGCAGTATGTCATAAGAGCTGCCTAATAACACAAGTGAAAGCACCTGGCACCCTATACATTCCCAACAATCTTAGGGGGGGTTTTCTTTGTATTTAAATAAGTGGGCTAGGCACAGTGGCACTCTAGCCTGGGTGACAGCAAGACACTGTCAAAGAAAAAAAGAAAGAAAAGAAAAGAAAAGAAAGCAAGGAAAGCAAGCAAGCAAATAATTTCAGGAAGAAATTCTAATTACCCTTTAATCATTTTCTTTACATACAATAAGTGGAATCTTCATGCAAACTCATAAAATAAGACTGTCTGTCCTATATATTATTTTAAACAATGCATGAAATTTAATGCTTGAAAATAGTAACTGAATTTTTTTTCACCTGAAGGTTGTTGAAGTCTACTGTCATAATTTCAAAGCACTCTGTCAAAGCCAAATATCCTCCAGGAACTCGACTCATCTTCTCAGTTGTATAAGGTTCAACTGTTTCTTCAGCATCTACAGAAGAGTAAGCTGGACTCTGAAATTTCACATTTGTTGGCAAATGGATACCAGCAATGTCCTTAATACCCACTCTGGAGAGACACAAAATAGGGGACGGGGAGGAAGATGGATTTTTTTTAGAATCAAGTAACATATCCAATATTGAGTCCAGAAAAAATAAACACAAAAATGAAATAAAACCGCATGAGCAAAGATTTCTTAAGCATAACTACATACACACACACATACAACCACTAACTATAAAGGAAAACAACTATAAATAGGTCTATAATAATATTAAGAATGTCTGCTCATTAAAAAAAAAAAAAAAAAACACCCTGTAAGAAAGTAAAAGGCAAGCCACTGAGAGAAGATATTTGTAATAACTATTATTCAGTAAAGGACTCATATCCAAAATATATTTTAAAATTCCTGCATATTAATAAAAAACAAAAATGGGCAAAAGACTCAGACACTTCACGAAAGAACATATCCAAATGGCCAATGAGCACATGAAAAGGTGCTCGGCTTCAACAGCCACCCTGGAAATGGAGTTAAAATCACAATGCATACTACACATCTGACGGAATGGAAAAAAACAAGTAGTCAATACCAAGTATGGTAAGGATACAGTCTCATACACCATTGGAGTATCAAATTAGTAAGATCACTTTGGAAGACTACTTTGTAGTGCCAACTCGAGCTGAACATACCTATTCAGATTCATTCTTAATGTAGGAAGCGTTTCACAGTGTTTGGCATTTCTACTTCTGAGAATATAGTCAACAGAAATTAATACATATTATCACCAAAAGAATGTTCAAGAATGTTTATAGCTACACTGCTTCTGACAGCCAAGAAAACTGATATAACCTAAACATCTATCAGTAGTATAACAGACATATCTAGTATAGTCATATAATGGACTATGATTCAGCAATGAGAATAAACAAACTAAACACAAAAGAAGCTAGGCACACAAAAACAAATCACACTGTATGGTTCTATTTGTATAGAATTCAAAACAAGCAACACTAATCTATGGCGTTAGAAGTCTGGATAGTAGGTGCTCTAGGGAGAGTGGGGTGCTGGTAAAGAGAAGGGGTTCCTTCCTGTGCACTTTATATTATATAGCGGTAATATTCTGGTCCTTGATCTCAGCACTGATTACCCAGGTCTATCAACTTCATGAAAATTCATCAAATCATAAACTTATGGCTCACACACTTGCTATAAAAATGTTTGATGTCAATAAAAATTTACATTGGACCACGCATGGTGGTCCCAGCACTTTGGGAGGCCAAAGTGGGAGGATCACTTGAGCCCAGGAGTTAAGAGACCAGCATGGACAACATAGCAATATTCTTCTAGATAAAATAAGATAGAATAAAATAAAATAGCCAGGTATGGTGGTGTGTGCCTAGAGTCCTAGTTACTTGGGAGGTTGAGGCAGGAGGATCACTTGAGCCTAGGAGTTCAATGAGCTATGATCACATCACTGCACTCCAGCCTGGGCAACAGAGCAAGACCCTGTCTCAAAAACCAAAAAAAGAAAAAAGAAAATTTACAATGAAAAAACACTTTATAAAAATTTAAACAACATTTTTAAAAGGAAAATACTCCAACCTCACCTCACCTCAACTCAATGGCATTTTTTTTTTTAGAGAATTTGCCTTTATAAAATTTCAAAAGTTCAAATAATCTACTTTTACACATTATTTTATTACACTCTCAAAAGATGAATCAGCAAATGGAACTAATGATTTTAATAACTCAAAATTAAAAGTCACAAGTTGAAACAAAAAATGTGACAATTTTTTTGTGTGTGAGACAAGGTCTCACGTTGTCACCCAGGCTGGAGTACAAAGGTGTGATCTTGGCTCACTGCAACCTCCATCTACCAGGCTCAAGCAATTCTACCTCCACTTCCTGAGTAGCTGGGACTACAGGTCCATGCCACCACACTCGGCTAGTTTTTGTATTTTTTACAGAGACAGGGTTTCGCCATGTTGCCCAGGCTGGTCTCAAACTCCTGAGCTCACGCGATCCGCCCACCTTGGCCTCCCGAAGTGCTGGTATTACAGGCGTGAGCCACCGCGCCCGGCCAGACAATTTCTTTCTAATGTAATATAAACTACGTGAATATATATTGTCAAAACTTCAAGCAATATGGTAAAAAGTCCACCTTCATAGTACTCGTCCTCTCATTTCTTCACTGTTAATAGTTTAATGTGTATCCTTCCATACCTTTTTTTAATATTTGTGTATAACACTCTATTTGTAGGTTACTAAAACATTCTGTTCCATTTGTGAGTCGGGTGTATTCATCATGCCTGTTCATTTCTCAAAGATACTTCAGTGTATCTTTATTAAAAATGAGAATATTCTCTTAATCACAGCAATTAAATTCAGTATTATCTAACCTACAGTTCATATTCTGTATTTGTCAACTGAATCAAAAATCAATAATGCAGGTAGGGCACAGTGGCTCATGCCTGTAATCCAAGCACTTTAGGAGGCTAAGGCAGAAGGATCCCTTGACTCCAGGAGTTCAAGACCAGCGTGGGCAACACAGCAAGACCCTGTCTCTATAAAAACTTTAAAAAATTAACCAGACATGGTGGTGCACACCTGTGGTTGCAGCTCCTCAGGAGGCTGAGTGAGAGGATCACTTGAGCTTGGGAGGTCAAGACTGCAGTGAGCTATGATTAAGCCACTGCACTCCAACCAAGATCCCATCTCTCTCTCTCTCTCTCTCTCTCTATATATATATATATATGTATATATATATATAGTTTGTTTCCCAATACAGTTCATAGTTTCAATTTAGCTGTCCTGTCTCTTTAATCTCCTTTCATCTGAAACAGTTCTTCATCTTTGCTTTGTCTCTCATGTCACTGACATTTTTTAAGGTAGGCCAATTGTTTTACAGAATGGTCCCAACTTGAGTTTGTCTGAGGTTTTCTCACAATTAGATTGCAGGCTGCACATTTTGGATGTGGTACTATATAAGCAATGCATCCTTAAAGCACCGAATCTGGAGGAATCTTGCTGTTGATGTTAGCTTTAATCACCTGGTTAAGATGATGTGTGGTCACATGGGCCTGCCGGGGGACTAGGGGCAAGGGGAAGGAGAGCATTAGGATAAATACCTAATGCATGCGGAGCTTAAAACCTAGATGATGGGTTGATAGGTGCAGCAAATCACCATGGCACATATATACCTATGTAACAAGCCTGCACGTTCTGCACATATATCCCAGAACTTAAAGTAAAATTTAATTTGATTTAATTAAAAAAAAAACAAAACAGGCCAGGCACGGTGGCTCACGCCTGTAATCCCAGCACTTTGGGAGGCCAAGGCAAGTGGATCACCTGAGGTCGGGAATTCGAGACCAGCCTGGCCAACATGATGAAACTCCTCTCTACTAAAAAAAATACAAAAAAATCAGCCGGGCATGGTGGCGGGCACACCTGTAATCCCAGCTACTCGGGAGGCTGAGGCAGGAAAATCACTTGAACCTGGGAGGCAGAGTTTGCAGTGAGCCAAGATCGCGCCACTGCACTCCAGCCTGGGCAACAAGAGTGAAACTCGGTCTCAAAAACAACAACAACAACAAAAAAAGATGCTGTGTGGCTTCAGCCCTATATACTTAAAATCTTCCCTTCTGCAATAATTTGAGAGATACTTTGAAACTATATAAATGCCCTGATCCTCATCAGATTTCCCTCCATTGATTTAGCATCTATTCATGATTCTTGCCTCCCAAAAAGTAATTCTGCCTCATTTTTTTCTATAATATTAATCGGCATTGACTGTAAGGACGAGCTGTACTTTTATCCCCATTTATGTATTTATTAATCTGCTTAAGATACATAGAAATTCATGGATTCTTATTCAGTGGGTTTTAACATTAGGACCCTTACTTATTTTGGTGATTAAATTGCCCCAGGTTTGGCCAGTGGGAGCGTCTTCAAGCATGCTGCTGTGTCCTTTAAAGTGCTCCCCTTTCCCCCACCAAATCCCTTTTTGAGCACTTCCTCACTCTCTAATACAAGGTGCCCCAGAATCATCTTGAACCTATTCCGCCCCAGTACTAGAATCAGCCATTGCTCCAAGAAGCTATAGTTCCTTCTAGTGAGAAATGGTATTTAAAAACCAAGATCTGGGTTCTAGGTATGCTCACTGCTCCTAAGATTATGCCTTGTCTTTCTCACTTAACAGTATACCATAAACTTGTTTCCTGTCTATACATGTACCTTAACCATTTTTTTGCATAATACTGCATTAGGTGACTGTTACATCATAATTTATTGAAATACTTTCTTATTAATATAAACCTTCAGATAATTTGTTTGCTTTAATTTTTCCAATTACAATATTACAGTGAACATCCTTGTACACACATCACTGCACACATGTATGAGTATTTATCAGGATAGATTTCCAGACACGGAAATGCTAGATCAAGGACTACAAACATCTTTAGTGTTGCTAGAAAACGCCAAATCAAGCTACTAAAATGTTGCACCAACAGTGTATAAATTTGCCCTAAACCTATGAGAAAATAAGATATCAAACAACTTTAATGTGCTAACATAAGTAGTTAGAAAATGTTATCCCATTGGTTTTAATTTCCATTTCTCTGATTAATAGACAATTATATTCATGCTTTGTTGTAAAAGTTGCAAATATTCATCTCAGTCTGTCGCTTGTCTTTCAACTTCATAGTATCCTTCACCAGAGAGATTTTTTTCAATGGTTTGAAAATGTGGTCACATTAGGCCGGACGCGGTGGCTCACACCTGTAATCCCAGCACTTTGGGAGGCCTAGGCGGGCGGATCATGAGGTCAGGAGATCAAGACCATCCTGGCTAACACAGTGAAACGTGGTCTCTACTAAAAATACAAAAAAATTAGCCGGGCATGGCGGCAGGTGCCTGTAGTCCCAGCTACTTGGGAGGCTGAGGCAGGAGAATGGCGTGAAACCAGGAGGCGGAGCTTGCAGTGAGCAGAGACTGCACCACTGCACTCCAGCCTAGGCAACAGAGCAAGACTCCATCTAAATAAATAAATAAATAAATAAGAAAAAAACAAAAATGTGGTCACATGTGTCAATGTTCTGTGGCTTCTGGGCCCTACTCTGTGTTTTGCTTTGGAAGGTCTCCATCAAATAGATTTTTTGACATTCAGATGTTTAACTCACCCAGAATTAAAAGCAGGGATCTAACTTTTTTCCCCAAATGAAGCACACCATTTCCATTTCCTGAATAGTTTATCCCTTCCCCACTGATCTGAAATACCACACCTGTATCATATCCTAAATCCATATAAATTCAAAGGTCTGTATCTAGATTCTTTATTGTGCTCCACTGATGTATTTGTCTTTCTGCATCAATACATTACTGTTTTTTATTTCTAGGTTATTATATCTAATAAGGCAAGTTTTCTTGGATATTTTTCTTGTTAAACATTTGCTTATTGAGATGAACATTAAATTCAGCTAATTAGGTGCCAAATGGCAATTTTTATAATAATGATTTATAAATGTTTCCACCAGTTAAAACAGTAGCACTCACATATATTTTGTCAACACCTTTCTTCATAGTCCTCAACCCATACTGCTGAACTTTGTTTAAAAAAAAAAAAAAAGATATTGGCCTCATTCATCCAGACCTACACCTACTCAACCAAACTGTACACCCTTTTTACTTTTACAAAAGCTCCTATAGCGCTCCTACTATAGTCAGGCACTCATTTGCTAAATAAATGAGTCAATAATGAAGTTATTCTTTTGCAAAATGTAGATACCAGCCATTTAATTTCTACTTTGCTTAGGCAAACAATATTAGTGGTCTCCTAAAGAGGAACTATTGAGGGAAGGAGTCCAGTCATGTTACAGCAAGAAATCTCAGCAAGACACAATCTAGCTTTTCTGGTGGGCAATGCAGTAAGGCATCCCTACAGCCTGAAAACTGTACATATTCTTTAACTCAGTAATTCCTTATTAAGGAATTTATCCTAAGAAAATAATAGAAACAAATCCACAAAGACATAAGTACAAAGATGTTTATCCTACTTCTTAAAAGCAGAAAAGTGGAAGCAATCCAAAAATTCTAAACTCCAATAACTACAACACCAAGAAGTTGATTTTTTAAAGTCATGAACGAAATCTATTACATGAAAAGGCTCACAAAGGAAAAGCAAATATATTTACTGAGTTTTTAAACAAAATTAAATTTACACACACATACATTTACTTACATAGAACTAATATTCAACCAGTACATTCTAATTCAGCCAATCTGCTAATTAAGTCCACTGTCTGGTTAGTGCCCTGTGTCCTACCAATCTCTAAACATTTTTACTATCTGCCTGTTACTAACATACAAAGAAAAAGAGTAAACGAATATATAACAAAGATGAAAAGTAGTTACTTACTGGTGAGGGGTTCACAGTGGTTTTCATTTTTTTCAAACCACTTATCAGTATGTCCTAAACTATTTATATGCTACATTTACGATTAAGTTATTGGTAGAAGCTTAGAAAGATCCTAAAATTCCATCCAGCCCAACTATAAATCATTATAGTATTAGTGAAATTTTTAAGAAAAGGGAAATTGAAGTAATTAAGACCAAAATTTATTTTCACTGTGGAATCTTTCATTCCAACTTCACCTAAAATCAGTCAGAACTTAGTATTTTTCTACATGAATCCATAACAACTAAAGAGTACTAAGTTGTATCAAAATTAATTCTCCATTAAAAAAAGAACTGGCTTTAACCATGAAGTTTCATTTAAAATAGGCAAAAAAAAAAAAAAAAAGAATAAAACCAGTGTAAGCAGCATGAATTTAAAGGTCACAAAACTACAAATCCTCACCCAAATACATATTCACTAACTTATCTCTGTAATATTCTCTTTACAATTATTATTTTTCAATATTTACTATTTAAATAGTCACTTACTGATATGGTTTGACTCCGTGTCCCCACCCAAATCTCATCTCAAATTGTAATCCCCATATGTTGAGGGAGGGGAATTGACTGGATTATGAGAACGGTTTCTTCCATGCTGTTCTCATGATAGGGAGTGAATTCTCACAAGATCTGATGGTTTTACAAATGGTAGTTTTTCCTACACTCACCCACGTGGTCTTGCGCTCTCTCTCTCTGCGCCCCCCATCCCCCTCCTCACCTGCCTGCTGCCATGTAAGACGTGCCTGCTTCCCCTTCTGCTATGTTTGTAAGTTTCCTGAGGCCTCCTCAACATTCAGAACTGTGAGTCATTTGAATGAAACTCTTTCCTTTATAAATTACCCAGTCTTGGGAGGTTCTTTATAGCAGTGTGAAAACGGACTAATACACTTACCTATGCTGTCTTCTTATCTCTGCACATTCTACTGCCATCCCAAATATAATAGCACTTGCTGGTATAACTTTCCCATACTTTTCACAATTACAACTTTCACCTTTGGTCTAAAAAAAAATAACAATAAAAATTACATTATCACATGTATTAAAAATTTGTGTGCATAATAAGCTATGAAAATATAAAAAAACCTAAAAAGACAATAAGTAAGGATAAAGTAAGTTAAAAATTTTTTTTCTTCCTTAAAAAATATTTTTGGGTTGGGGCACGGTGGCTCACACCTGTAATCCCAGCACTTTGGGAGGCCAAGGCAGGCGGATCACGAGGTCAGGAGATCGAGACCATCCTGACTAACACGGTGAAACCCCATCTCTACTAAAAACACAAAAAATTAGCTGGGCGTGGTGGCACGCACCTGTAGTCCCAGCTACTTGGGAGGCTGAGGCAGGAGAATCGCTTGAACCTGGGAGGCAGAGGCTGCAGTGAGCTGAGATCACACCATTGCACTCCAGCCTGGGCAACAGAGTGAGACTCCATTCAAAAAAAATTTTTTTAAAAGTATTTTTGGCCGGGCCTGGTAGCTCACACCTGCAATTCCAGCACTTTGGAAGGCCAAGGAGAGAGGACCACTTGAGGCCAGGAGTTTGAGACCAGCCTAGGCAACATAGCAAGACCTTGTCTCTACAGAAATTTTTTTTTGTTGTTAGCCAAGTGTGGTGACATTGGGAGGCTGAGATGGGAGGGCCACTTGAGCCCAGGAGTTCCAGGTTGCAGTCAGCTAAAAAACGTGCCACTGAGCTCCTACCTGGGCAAGAGATTGAGACCCCATCTCAAAAAAACAGAATAAGTATTTTCATTGCTATATATGTATGTGTATATATATATTTTTTTTCTCACAATACAAATGCAAAGGGCACAAGAAAAGAAGGAGGATGGGAGGGGTAAAGACTGTAAGTCTGCATAGAAAAAAAGACTTGGGTATGACTTTGATCAATAAATCAATATCATTACCTACTTAAAAAATAAATTGCTTGGCCAGGAGCAGTGGCTCACACCTGCAATCCCAGCACTTTGGGAGACCAAGGCAGGTGGATCACTTGAGGCCAGGAGTTTAAGACCAGCTAGGCCAACATGGTGAAACCCTGTCACTACTTCAAAAAAAAAAATTGTTCTTTTCAACCTTTAGCAATTTTAAATCCAAATCATTTTCTGTTAATATTGAATTTTTATTACATATTAAAATCCTTTCACTGATAACACATATCATATGAACCAAATCAATGATTTGTGGGCTACAATAGAGGATTTCAATGCAAAATATAATCTGGCAATTATAAGAGTTAGTCCTGTTCAATCCATAGCCTGGGTTCAAAAGGCACCTGAAAACAGTACCAAACCAGCTATTACTATACTCCCTTCTGATAATTTGCCAAAATTCTAGGCAGTGAGGTCTGTAAGACTTAAAGTATCTCCGTTTTTCAACCCTACTCAAGAATTCCATAGTCAGTCCCTCCATAAAGTAATCTCAATTCCTAAGAATTCTTCCCTGGAGTATTTTTGCCTGTATATTTCATTCAGGCACATAATTATACATTGAATCATGTTGTTAGTAAATGTTTTTGTTTTGTTTTGTTTGAAACGGAGTTTCGCTCTTGTTGCCCAGGGTGGAGTGCAATGGCACAATCTCGACTCAATGCAACCTCCGCCTCCTGGGTTCAAGCGATTCTCCTGCCTCAGCCTCCCAAGTAGCTGGGATTACAGGCATGTGCCACCACACCCGGCTAATTTTGTATTTTGTATTTTTAGTAGAGATGGGGTTTTTCCATGTTGGTAAGGCTGTTCTCGAACTCCTGACCTCAGGTGATCCACCCACCTTGGCCTCCCAAAGTGCTAGGATTACAGGCGTGAGCCACCAGGCCCAACCAGTAAATGTTTTTTGCAGAGATTTCTTTCCAACCACACTGTATGTACACCTTGGCAAAGGAAAATATATTTCATATTGCTTTGTAAATATACTAAGGATTCAATAAATCTCTGATGAAATAATGAATTCTTAATCAGTTTTAAGTATTTTCATACTGCTTACCTTTGGCTGTAAAAGTAAATGCTCCCATGCATGAATCAAACTCTCCACAATTCCTTCTCCAAATAAACCTGCATCGACAGTTTCTGTTACAACTAGGGACACTCTATAGAATGATTTTTTAAAGATATATGTAAGTAAAATATCATGCTATTATATAAAGATGTCAAAGCTGAGAGGAGAAAGGAAGAGTATATTATAGAAACAATTCATATGTAAAATGTCCTAATACTTTTAAGATCTACTACTGAATCTTGAGGAACTTTACTCGAATGCTACTTAAGCTCCTTTGTTCTCCACTGGCTCCTTCTCCTTGGTTTGGAAGATGGAGGGCGGGGGGAGGTGGGGAATGACAACCTTCGCTTGGCCTTGTTCCCTCTCCAGGTTATTTTTTCATTGCCTACATCTTTAAGAGTGGTTCATACCTTTTACCTTTACCAGTCTGTTCCTTAATGCCAAGTAAGAAGACTTCCATCTCCAACAGTCTATAAAAATATGATCTACCATCAATAACTCCCTACTTCCCAAAATGAATCCTCTTTCTCAGTTATCATTTTTTTGATCTCCAAATAACACTGATTGCAGGAGAGAGCCCTCCCTCTCAAAATCTATCTCTACCTTTTATGACACTGCATCACCCATGTTTGCCTCCTACATGTTGACTGTGCCTCTCTTATCACTTCTTTTGCTTTACCCACTGCCTGAGTCTTAGAAAAAGCCTAGTCCACAGAACTCTGCTCTTCTGTCCATGCTTTCTTTCTAGAAAATTTTACTCAAAGACATACGAAAATATTTTCTCCCTTCTCTGAATTCCTTCAGCATTTATTGCCAGTATCACACATTTATGTAGCTATAAGATAAGTTTCATGAATATTCTTTATCTTTCTATCTAGACTGTAAGTGCCTCAAGGGTAAGAATGACTTTGGTATCCTCCACAGTGCCTAGACCCAACATCTTATATACAGAAAATACCCAGTATTTATGATTGCATACACTTAGAATGTGAAAGGTGTTTCAAATCATCTAGTCCAATACCTTGAGGTCTAGACATTTGCTTAAGGTCAAAATAAATTAATAATAGTCTAATCTGGAATCCACAGCTCCTGGTTCAAAACCAACAGATCTTTCTACAACATTATCTGTGAGAAAAATGATTAAATTAAAGTAACTTTGATTCATGCCGACTCATGTCCCTCTCAAAATTCATGTTGAAGCCCTTAACCCCAAAACTGACCGTATTGAAGAAGGAAAGGCTGTGTAAAGACACAACAAGAAAGCAGCATCTGCAATCCAGGAAGAGAACCCTCACAAGAAACCAAACTAGCCAGCACCTTGATCATGATCTTCCAGTCTCCAGAACTGTGAGAAAATAAATGCCTATTGTTAAAGCTACCCAGTCTGCGGTACTTCGTTATGGCAGCCCAAGTGGAACAAGACAATTGAGGAAAATGCTTTTTCCTATAAAATGGGTATGAAATTTGCCTTAATCTAACAGGAATTTTTTCATGAGAATAAATGTAGAGACCATTCAAAACTGTAGGTACTATGTTAACATAAATACTATTATATATACATGGAAGAAGACTTTTTAAAGTCATAGTTCATATAAGGCACAAAAATATCTTCTTTCAATACAAACTGAATTGAAGTAAGATTGGAAGATAAACCCAGAAGAGATAGGCAAAGTAAGTGCTACATAAAGAAAACTTTGTCTCTAAAGTAACTAGTATGGAACCAGATCATTTTCAAATTCCTTCTAGCTCTAAAATTCCATCACCCTTGTGATATAGATCACAGTGAGAAAACATACTAAAAAGCCAAGACTTATATTACTTATATTCAAATCATTTAAAGGACCCATGCCAAAATACACTGACAGCTGACATTTCCAAAGCTTCCATTTTAAACAAATATATTAACACAAAATGTGATAAGTCCATTGAATCTTAACTGCTTATGATTTCTTTTTAAATACAACTTTTAAGTAGTTAGTGACCACACAGGATTATCCATTTTTACAAATGAGAACACTGAAATTAACAAAGGTAAAGTAACTTGCTAAGATCAAGTTTATTTCATCCCTTGCCACAAATTTTTCACAAAATCTTTAAATATTTTTAATAAAGAATATAATTTTATTTAAATGTCTTAATAGTAAACTATTCTATCCTATATCCATATCTTTACAAAATAAGGGTTTTGTAGCATTTTGTTTGGACTAAAAGCTAGAAATATATCTTAGTTTTTTAAAAATAGAGAAGTATAAACAGTAAAATTAGTTTACATGATAATACCTTTCAGGAATATGTTTTGGAATCTCTATGTCAAGTGACTTCATATGTAAGAGTTTGATCCCTGCTTCCATCTTGTTTGCTGCCACGACATCACAGGCAAGTTCATACATGGTCTTGGATAACTCACAAGCATACACGGAATGTGCTCCAGCTTTTTTAGCAAACATGCTACAAAGGAAAAAAGTGCTCCATCAAGAAAAGACAATCTACTGTATTTTCTCAAATTTTAAGGAAATGATGATGCTAAAATGTGGGGTTTTTCCTTTTATTCTTTAACACAATCATTACTCATTCTGCATTAAAAAATTAATATTCTTGTCTAGAAACAAATCATACAATAAAACATGGGATCTACTCTATTAAGACACAACTGGCATTATATCTTTAATGAATACTAACGGGCTTTAACTTAGACAACCAGATTCCACCAGAATGTTAACATAAAAAAGACTCTTAAATTCATTATTCAAAATGTCAATAATCCCAAATTTTTCTTAGCAGTTATGTCCAGTTCTTGATAAAAGTTATAGTAAAAAACATAATAGTTACATAAATAACCCTAATAAGATTATAATACTTTTAAATTCCAATGTTAAATTTTCTATATCTGCCAAAATCTTTAATTTACATTAGAATACATGTATATATCATCAAAATGCAATTACTACCAACCTTAGTATTCCAGTTCCTGCTCCAATGTCCAAAACACTTCTGGACCCCAAACAAACTGCCTTCTGGATTGCTGCATTATAAATCGTATTCCTCTTGGTGTCATTAAGCATGATAAAGTGCCAGCGTTCCACCAACCAGTTTGCAACACGATAAAAATTCTCCTTTGCATCACTGAAATCAGGGTTTAGCTTCACTGCTTTATGAAAATACCCAGCTGCTTCATCCCTAAAGCCCATTCTAGAGTAAAAAATGACAAAGACAAAATATATTCAACTATATGCTATCATACTGCAGTACCTTTGTTTATGCCAATCACCTGGCCTGGGAATCCCATGCCAGCACCCCAAATCCTGCCAACCCAAGTGCTACCTCTTTTGGGAAGTTGTCTGTGAGGAATGCAAGCCTCAGTATTTCTTTATTTTCTGAACCACTACATTTACATATTTCAGGAGACAAAAAAGTACCTGACTACGAATTACTATTATACTAACGTATAGCAGAAGATGTCACAGTCATCCTCCATTTAGCCAACTCCATTCCCTCTGTACAACACACTAATGCCTATGGCTTAGTAGGCTCCTCTCTGGGGGGTACTGCATGCCTTTTCTCTCAGCAACTGAGTTGAACAGTCATCAAGAGTCAGTTGTATTTGCTGCCAGATCAGCTTATGTCAGTTGTACTTGCTATTATAATTACATATTTTAATTAAATATTATACTAAGTAAATAAATATGACCGCATAAAGGGAACCATTGTGCCTAAGGACACTAAGCTAAACAAATGCTCTGAAAGAAAATCAAAGGCAAGTCACTCAAAATTAAGTACTATTTAATTATAGGTGAGCAAATGAAAAACAAAACACAGGAGAACAAAACCTATCCAACCCTCTAGAACAGTGCTTCTCAAACTATCTGTAATGAAAAACCTCTCCTCCCTTTTTTCTTAATTTTTTATTTTTAAGACTAGTCAAGTGCAATACTGAGAAGGAGGGAATCCTCCCTTTCTTAAACATCTAATTGTTTGCAGATCGATACGGCTGTATTGCACACGATTCATATGGAGCTGACACATCAGATTTCAGCAGCACCCAAACTGATCTATATACTCTCTTCTGCATTAGTTTCCTGACCATAGGCTTGGATTTACAGCAATGTTAAATTGCTATATCCATTTCCAAACACTTACTCTCAATTTCTATACTTACCTGTCATTAACCACTAATCTGTGGGTGAGCACCAATGTGTGGACCACACACTGAACAGAACTGAGCTAGTAGAGCCCTTTTCATTCATAGTTCTTCGTAAGTACCTTTAAGCATTCTGTCAAGTTTAGATAAACTTTTTTTTTTCCTTTTTTTGAGACAGAGTTTCGCTCTTGTTGCCCAGGCTGGAGTGCAGTGGTGCAATATTGGCTCACTGCAACCTCCGCCTCCTGGGTTCAAGCAATTCTCTTGCCTCAGCCTCCTGAGTAGCTGGGATTACAGGAATGCACAACCACGCCCAGTTAATTTTGTATTTTTAGTAGAGAAGGGGTTTCTCCATGTTGGTCAGGCTGGTCACAAACTCCCAACCTCAGGTGATTCGCCCGCCTCAGGCTCCCAAAGTGCTGAGATTACAGGCATGAGCCACTGCACCTGGCTAGAGAAATTTAATCATACTATTCATTCTAGGTATGGTTTAAGCAAAAAAGACATTCTAGAAGTCCAAACAGGGGACTGCACTCTAACAAAAAGCAATGGTTCTATGTCAAATAAGATGCACTCATGATTTAGGCGAAAATGTATATGTTTTCAGTTAACGTATGTTATTTTAAGTTATCTTGAAGGTAGAACTATCTTGATCTTATTTGCAACTACCATTGTACATAGTACAGTACCATGTACATTGTATGTAATCATTATTTGTTGTGAGACTAACTCAGCAATGGGTATTAAACACACCCCTAATAATTTCCTGGGTTTGTACTTCCCTTAGGTTTGATATTTAATACATCACCAGTTTCCTTAAGCTGAAATTCTAATCTAAAAAATATATAATCTACTCCATTAAAGCATATCTCATTGAAAGACCCAACATGTGTGTCCATAATATCAGAGAAGTATAAGAACGCCAGGAGGGGGCGCCCAAGATGGCCGAATAGAACAGCTCCAGCCTCCAGCTCTCAGCATGAGCAACACAGAAGACAGGTGATTTCTGTATTTTCAACTGAGCTTTGAAGAGAGCAGTGGTTCTCCCAGCACGGAGGTTGAGATCTAAGAACGGACAGACTGTCTATTCAAGTGGGTCCCTGAGCCCTGAGTAGCCTAACTGGGAGATATCCCCCACTAGGTGCAGACCGACACCTCACACCTCACACAGTTGGGTACCGCTCTGAGACGAAGCTTCCAGAGCAAGAATCAGACAGCAACACTTGCTGTTCAGCAATATTCTATCTTCTGCAGCCTCCGCTGCTGATACCCAAACAGGGTCTGGAGTGGACCTCAAGCAAACTCCAACAGACCTGCAGCTGAGGGTCCTGACTGTTAGAAGGAAAACTAACAAACAGAAAGGACACCCACACCAAAACCCTATCAGTACGTCACCATCATCAAAGACCAAAGGCAGAGAAAACCACAAAGATGGGGAAAAAGCAGTGCAGAAAAGCTGGATATTCAAAAAATCAGAGCGCATCTCCCCCTCCAAAGGAACGCAGCTCATCGCCAGCAACCGAACAAAGCTGGACGGAGAATGACTTTGACGAGTTGAGAGAAGAAGGCTTCAGTCGATCAAACTTATCAGAGCTATAGGAGGAACGACATACCCAGCGCAAAGAAACTAAAAACCTTGAAAAAAGAATGGATGAATGGATAACTAGAATAATCAATGTAGAGAAGACCATAAAAGGACTGACAGAGATGAAAAACATGACACGAGAACTACGTGACAAATGCACAAACTTCAGTAACCAAGTCAATCAACTGGAAGAAAGATAATCAGTGATTGAAGATCAAATGAATGAAATGAAGCGAGAAGAGAAGTGTAGAGAAAAAAGAGTAAAAAGAAATGAACAAAGCCTCCAAGACATATGGGATTATGTGAAAAGACCAAATCTATGTCTGATTGGTGTGCCTGAAAGTGACGGGGAAAATGGAACCAAGCTGGAAAACACTCTGCAAGAATCCAGGAGAACGTCCCCAACCTAGTAAGGCAGGCCAACATTCAAATTCAGGAAATACAGAGAACGCCACAAAGATACTCCTCGAGAAGAGCAACTCCAAGACACATAATTGTCAGATTCACCAAAGTTGAAATGAAGAAAAAAATGTTAAGTGCAGCCAGAGAGAAAGGTTGGGTTACCCACAAAGGGAAGCCCATCAGAATAACAGCGGATCTCTTGACAGAAACTCTACAAGCCAGAAGAGAGTGGGGGCCAATATTCAACTTTCTTAAAGAAAAGAATTTTCAACCCAGAATTTCATATCCAGCCAAACTAAGTTTCATAAGTGAAGGAGAAATAAAATCCTTTACAGACAAGTAAATGCTTAGAGATTTTGTCACCACGAGGCCTGCCCTACAAGAGATCCTGAAGGAAGCACTAAACATGGAAAGGAACAACCAGTATCAGCCATTGCAAAAACATGCCAAAATGTAAAGACCATCGAGGCTAGGAAGAAACTGCATCAACTAACGAGCAAAATAACCAGCTAATAGCATAATGACAGGATCAAGTTTACACATAACAATATTAACCTTAAATGTAAATGGACTAAATGGTCCAATTAAAAGACACAGACTGGTAAATTGGATAGAGTCAAGACCCATCAGTTTGCTGTATTCAGGAGACCCATCTCACATGCAGAGACACACATAGGCTCAAAATAAAGCAATGGAGGAAGATCTACCAAGCAAATGGAAAACAAAAAAAAAGCAGGGGTTGCAATCCTAGTCTCTGATAAAACAGACTTTAAACCATCAAAGATCAAAAGAGACAAAGGCGGCCATTACATAATGGTAAAGGGATCAATTCAACAGGAAGAGCTAACTATCCTAAATATATATGCACCCAATACAGGAGCACCCAGATTCATAAAGCAAGTCCTTAGAGACTTACAAAGAGACTTAGACTCCCATACAATAATAATGGGAGACTTTGACACCCCACTGTCAACATTAGACAGATCAAGGAGACAGAAAGTTAACAAGGATATCCAGGAATTGAACTCAACTCTGCACCAAGCGGACCTAATAGACATCTACCGAAATCTCCACCCCAAATCAACAGAATATACATTCTTCTCAGCACCACATCACACTTGTTCCAAAATTGACCACATAGTTGGAAGTAAAGCACTCCTCAGCAAATGTATAAGAACAGAAATTATAACAAACTGTCTCTCAGACCACAGTGCAATCAAACTAGAACTCAGGATTAAGAAACTCAATCAAAACCGCTCAACTACATGGAAACTGAACAACCTGCTCCTAAATGACTACTGGGTACATAACGAAATGAAGGCAGAAATAAACATGTTCTTTGAAACCAACGATAACAGAGATACAACATACCAGAATCTCTGGGACACATTTAAAGCAGTGTGTAGAGGGAAATTTATAGCACTAAATGCCCGCAAGAGAAAGCAGGAAAGATCTAAAATGACACCCTAACATCACAATTAAAAGAACTAGAGAAGCAAGAGCAAACACATTCAAAAGCTAGCAGAAGGCAAGAAATAACTAAGATCAGAGCAGAACTGAAGGAGACAGAGACACAAAAACCCGTCCAAAACATCAATGAATCCAGGAGTTGGTTTTTTGAAAAGATCAGCAAAATTGATAGACCGCTAGCAAGACTAATAAAGAAGAAAAGAGAGAAGATCAAATAGATGCAATAAAAAATGATAAAGGGGATATCACCGACCCCACAGAAATACAAACTACCATCAGAGAATACTATAAACACCTCTACGCAAATTAACTAGAAGAACTGGATAATTTCCTGGACACTCACACACTCCCAAGACTGACCCAGGAAGAAGTTGAATCCCTGAATAGACCAATAACAGGCTCTGAAATTGAGGCAATAATTAATAGCTTATCAACCAAAAAAAGTCCAGGACCAGACGGATTCACAGCCGAATTCTACCAGAGGTACAAGAAGGAGCTGGTACCATTCCTTCTGAAACTATTCTAATCAATAGAAAAAGAAGGAATCCTCCCTAACTCATTTTACAAGGCCAATATCATCCTGATACCAAAGCCTGGCAGAGACACAACAAAAAAAGAGAATTTTAGACCAATATCCCTGATGAACATTGATGAAAAATTCCTCAGTAAAATACTGGCAAACCGAATCCAGCAGCAGCACATCAAAAAGCTTATCCACCATGATCAAGTGGGCTTCATCCCTGGGATGCAAGGCTGGTTCAACATATGCAAATCAATAAATGTAATCCAGCATATAAACAGAACTAAAGACAAAAACCACATGATTATCTCAATAGATGCAGAAAAGGCTTTTGACAAAATTCAACAGCCCTTCATGCTAAAAACTCTCAATAAATTCGGTATTGATGGAACGTATTTCAAAATAATAAGAGCTATTTATGACAAACCTACAACCAATATCATACTGAATGGGCAAAAACTGGAAAAATTCCCTTTGAAAACTGGCACAAGACAGGGATGCCCTCTCTCACCACTCCTATTCAACATAGTGTTGGAAGTTCTGGCTAGGGCAATCAGGCAAGAGAAAGAAATCAAGGGTATTCAGTTAGGAAAAGAAGAAGTCAAATTGTCCCTCTTTGCAGATGACATGATTGTATATTTAGAAAACCCCATTGTCTCAGCCCAAAATCTCCTTAAGCTGATAAGCAACTTCAGCAAAGTCTCAGGATATAAAATCAATGTGCAAAAATCACAAGCATTCTTATACACCAGTAACAGACAAACAGAGAGCCAAATCATGAATGAACTCCCATTCACAATAGCTTCAAAGAGAATAAAATACCTGGGAATCCAACTTACAAGGGATGTAAAGGACCTCTTCAAGGAGAACCACTGCTCAGTGAAATAAAACAGAACACAAACAAATGGAAGAATATACCATACTCATGGATAGGAAGAATCAATATTGTGAAAATGGCCATACTGCCCAAGGTAATTTATAGATTCAATGCCATCCCCATTAAGCTACCAATGACTTTCTTCACAGAATTGGAAAAAAACTGCTTTAAAGTTCATATGGAACCAAAAAAGACCTCGCATTGCCAGGACAATCCTAAGCCAAAAGAACAAAGCTGGAGGCATCACACTACCTGACTTCAAACTATACTACAAGGCTACAGTAACCAAAACAGCATGGTACTGGCACCAAAACAGAGATATAGACCAATGGAACAGAACAGAGCCCTCAGAAATAATACCACACATCTACAGCCATCTGATCTTTGACAAACCTGACAAAAACAAGAAATGGGGAAACGATTTCCTATTTAATAAATGGTGCTGGGAAAATTGGCTAGCCATAAGTAGAAAGCTGAAACTGGATCCTTTCCTTACTCCTTAAACAAAAATTAATTCAAGATGGATTAGAGACTTAAATGTCAGACCTAAAACCATAAAAACCCTAGAAGAAAACCTAGGCAATACCATCAGGACATAGGCATGGGCAAGGACTTCATGTCTAAAACACCAAAAGAAACAGCAACAAAAGCCAAAATTGACAAATGGGATCTAATTAAACTAAAGAGCTTCTGCATAGCGAAAGAAACTACCATCAGAGTGAACAGGCAACCTACAGAATGGGAGAAAATTTTTGCAATCTACTCATCTGACAAAGGGCTAATATCCAGAACCTATAAAGAACTCAAAGAAATTTACAAGAAAAAAACACCATCAAAAAGTGGGCAAAGGATATGAACAGACACTTCTCAAAAGAAGACATTCATACAGCCAACAGACACATGAAAAAATGCTCATCATCCCTGGCCATCAGAGAAACGCAAATCAAAACCACAATGAGATACCATCATTAAAAAATCAGGAAACAACAGGTGCTGGAGAGGATGTGGAGAAATAGGAACACTTTTACACTGTCAGTGGGACTGTAAACTAGTTCAACCATTGTGGAAAACAGTGTGGCGATTCCTCAAGGATCTAGAACTAGAAATACCATTTAACTCAGCCATCCCATTACTGGGGATATACCCAAATGATTATAAATCATGCTGCTATAAAGACACATGCACACGTATGTTTATTGCGGCACTATTCACAATAGCAAAGACTTGGAATCAACCCAAATGTCCATCAGTGACAGACTGGATTAAGAAAATGTGGCACATATACACCATGAAATACTATGCAGCCATTAAAAAGAATGAGTTCGTGTCCTTTGTAGGGACATGGATGCAGCTGGAAACCATCATTCTCAGCAAACTATCGCAGGAACAGAAAACCAAACACCGCATGTTCTCACTCATAGGTGGGAATTGAACAATGAGATCACTTGGACACAGGAAGGGAAACAAGAAGGGGGAGGGGGGAAGGAGGAGGGATAGCATTAGGAGATATACCTAATGTAAATGACAAGTTAATGGGTGCAGTACACCAACGTGACACATGTATACATACGTAACAAACCTGCAAGTTGTGCACATGTACCCTAGAACTTAACTTTTAACTAGGAAAAACACTATCTTCTTGATTAGCAATTTAAATACATTTTGTTTAAATCTGATGCTACTAGACTAACAAAAGGTTGTGAAGTTGAGATACTCCAGACAAACTTTATTACACAAATAAGTGTCAGGAGAAGCAGCTATCATTTACTTTGGAAATATTTTTCTCCTGGAACAGATTCTTTCGGTGGGGTGTAAACGATATGCTATTTTTGACCAGAAAAGGAGTATAAAACAAAAACACCAAGAACCATTGTAAGTCAAGAACGAAGGTAAATTCTATAGCAAAAGCCACATTCACACTATCACGAATTCTGAACTGCTACTATCCAAATTAAAAATTTTGCTTAGTTACATCTCCCCAAATCAAACTAATACCAAGGATTTTTTATCGTAATGACTGGTAACTGCTCAGACTAATGTCCTACAACAACAGGTCACCAAAAGTTACAATCTGCCAAAAGTATGTAAGAGTTCCACTTTTCTGTCAAATTGAGTTTATCCTGAAACGTAAGTCTTGGAATGTTATGATCACCATATGTGTATAATCTGGAAATATAATTGAATCCTATAGAGTAACTCTCATTATATAAACAACAAAAGAAAACTTTGGAATTAAAATATAGATTTTTTTAAACTAATTTGAGGAGATTATTCATAAAAAAGATTTTTAAAAATCTTTTAAAACAAATTTCATTTAAGTGGAAAGAGGTTGCTAATTTGTAGAAAATGGATGCTGTAGCTGATCAGGTTAGCTGTTAACATGAACAAGTAACCCTCATTTGATTATCTGCCTTATTTTTCTACTTATTAACATACTCTACAATTAAAAATTATCAAGTATTTGTTTTTTAAAGGAGAATTCATTGTCACTCCCTAGGCCATGTTAATTAAGACTGTTAAAATGCCTTGCAGTTACATTACTGAGACTAGCTAATAAAGTTTGGCAAAGTATTTCTTATATAGAACTTTTCATTGAATAGAACTTAATAGAACTTGGCTGGGCGTGGTGGCTCATGCCTTTGGGCGCCACTTTGGGAGGTCAAGGCAGGTGGATCACTAGAGGTCAGGAGGTTGAGACTATTCTGGGCAACATGGTGAAACCCCATCTCTACTAAGAATACAAAAATTAGCTGGGCGTGGTGGCTTGCACCTGTAATCCCAGCTACTCTGGAGGCTGAGGCATGAGAATTGCTTGAACCTGGGAGGCAAAGGTTGCAGTGAGCTGAGATCCTGCCACTGCACTCCAGCCTGGGTGACAGAGCAAGACTCCACCTCAAAAAAAAAAAAAAAAAAAACTTAATATACCCAAATAAGGAAAAGAATGATACTAGAGAACAATTACTGAACATGTAAAGGGATCTTTCTATATAAAATAGGACATTATAATCATGTTTCCTAAATAAGAATTCTCCCACTATTTTCTACAAGGCTGTGAAATTAGATGTATTAAAACAAACCCAAAATAAAAATTTTTTGTTTTCACCAGTTTTTCCTAATTATAAAGTTTCTATGGAGAGTACACAGAAATTCCAATGAGGAAAAAAGCTGTTCTAT
The DNA here is from genome assembly GCF_037993035.2 of Macaca fascicularis. NCBI lineage: Eukaryota > Metazoa > Chordata > Mammalia > Primates > Cercopithecidae > Macaca > Macaca fascicularis. The sequence continues at coordinate 152,572,039 of NC_088379.1, forward strand.
GAAAAAGTTACATTTCATTTACAAAAACACTTATGTATACATAAGGAACTCACTACTACTTTGTTTAAATTTATTGTGCAGCCTCAACAGAAAGTCATTCTGTCTTGACAGGTAAGAATTTTTTTTTTGTTTTTTTTTTGAGATGGAGTCTTGCACCCAGGCTGGAGTGCAGTTGTGCGATTTTGGCTCACTGCAACCTCCACCTCCCAGGTTCAAGCGATTCTCCTACCTCAGCCTCCCGAGTAGCTAGGACTACAGACATGTGCCACCATACCCAGCTACTTTTTGTATTTTTTTTAGTAGAAACAGGGTTTCACTATGTTGGCCAGGCGGGTCTCGAACTCCTGACCTCAACTGATCTGCCTGCTTCGGCCTCCCAAAGTGCTGGGAATACAGGCATGAGCCACCACACCCAGACTAGAATTTTTTCAAATAAGCAATTGTTAACAAAAAGTTCTACACATCAAATCTCAAAATTTTCTTCTGAGGAGAGACATATGATTAAAAATTGTAATACATATTCATACAACTTATTGTGAATGACCATATAAAGAGTTTACATTAATTATCACAGAGGAGTACATTTGTCAGGTTAATGATCCATGTTCTTCTTAAAAGTTATTTATAAAACATTATTTCTCCACACAGAAAAAAAAGCATAATAAACAATGAGTTATTACTCACTGTACAGTCCAGTGAGCCACTCAAGGGCCCCGTGGGCACCAGAGACAAAGGTAGCAGATTGATTAACAGCTGAGGAACTCAAGATACGTTTAGTAAGAGAAATTCTGTGGTCACTTAGGAATTTTGTAGTTCAGTATTCATAATATTAAGGTTTTTTTCAGCTGGATGTGATTTGAGGGAAAGAGAAAGCAATTAGTGAGGAAATGCATGAAAATACCTAAAAGGAACATTTAAAATGAGATTCATTAACTAAATTCCTAGGAATGTGAGCAACTGTCACTTTCAAACTTGGCAGAACCATGCTCAGTCCCCATTACTCTGAAACTTTCAAACTCAGAAGCAATGTTAACCTTTCATTTTATTTCCTATACTTTCACAGAATTCTTCATGCACATGAACTAGTATGCAGAAAGAGTTAACATAGCAGGGGGCTGACTGCCATACTTTGAAAGGCCTGGTTACAAAAGTGTCCCTTGGCTGGCATCTGGGAATTTGGATTTGGGGAGGGTTCTCACTATCCTAACTGGTAGTGTGCCTAAACTGATTATACAAACAATGCAGTTTATGCTGAACACCTGACCTGCTTTTCTTCAGGGAATCTAAAATTTTAG